>NC_056744.1:1135467489-1135519989 GCF_019279795.1 Protopterus annectens | reverse complement strand
TTTTTGTTTGACCCTGGCAAGGAGGGGGGGGGGGTCAGGGGAGATGGTGACTTCAAAAGTGATTGCTTTATGGTCAGATTTTACCAAGGAGGATGACACTGTAAGGGTTCTACAGTGACTACTCATGTTGGTTAGTTTCAGTCCAGGATATTTTCACCTCTTGTGGGGTGTTGACCAGCTGATCCAATGCATTGGCACTGAAGTCAAGGAACATCTGGGCATTCGAGTTTGAGCTAGAATACTTCTTACACTCTTTGGTTGGGTCGTTAAAGTCACCCAGGATCAGGGTAGAGGGTTGAATTTTGATGGATTCAAGTAAGTCCAGACAGGTGAAGTGGGCCTCCTGAGTTATAGTTGGGGGTGTGTAGCTATCTATGATTTGAATACATGTTTTGTCAATAGTTAACTGCACCTGGAGTGTCTCCTTTGTGTCACACTGTTTACCAGCCTGGAGGTGTGTATGCCTTTGATAAATATTGAAACTCCACCTCCTTTGGCTTTGTAGCCCTTTGTTTGGGGTCTGAAAGTATGGTATAACAAGTAAACTGGTAAGGCTGGGGAGCTCTCCACAGCTATGAACCAGGTTTCAGTGACTTCCAGGACAAGGAATGCTTGCAATGATGCAGTTTCATGTTAAGACTTCTAGCGTTTAGCAGCATGACCTTTATATTTCATTTAGAAGAATGTTTCACGTTGGTAATTTTGTCCTCATGACTTTGCATAAAAAAGCACTATGGGGGAGGTAAGAGCTTATGGATATATGGGAAGGGAATCTTGAAAGGCCTGCAGTGCAAGGAGGACTGCTCTAATCTCCAGAACACTGATGTGAATATGGGCCTCTGCAGAAGACAAGGGCCCTTGAATTGTCCTCCCTTTGAAATGCCCCCCACCTAACGGAGGTGTCCATGGTGACAATGGCTGACTGAGAAGGAATTGAAACTGGTCTCCCCTCGGTTACCAGGGGGGACTGTAACCACCACTGAAGTTGTTTGCGACATCCAAGGGATGAGTCACGAAGGTCCACTAACAGTCAAAGGGTCCTCGTGTGATATCTGGCTATTGGAAACAGTTCTACTGCCACTGACATAAGACATAGAAATGTGTAACTACATGAGCCAGTGGTTTTGGAGTTGAAAGCACGGACAGGGCCTCAGCCCAGAGGCTGAGAACTGTGGAGCTTGTAAGTCTGTCATACTGAAGGATTGTGCCTAAATGATACCCTATGAACTCAAACTTGTACAGGCTAAAGGCTCGATCATGAACAGTTGACTGTAATGCCCAAGTTGTCTCACAGTTGGTGTAATGAGTCCCTGGTCAGGCTCAATGAAGCCTTTGTGGGGAGTGGAGAGGAGCCAATTGTCCAGGTACAAAAAGATCTGAAACTCTATAGCCGTAGCCTGGCTGCAACCACTGTCATGCACTTGGTAAGCACCTAGGGGGCTGTGGTGAGACCATATGGGAGGCCCCTGAACTAGTAATGATAGACTCCCAGCCAGAAGTTAAGAAACCTCTGAGAACGCAGATCTATCTTGATGCAAAGGTAAGAATCCTTGAGGTCTTTTAAGTACATCCAATCGTCTTTCCTCAGAATAAGTAAGGTGGACTGCACTGTGACCATCCAGAACTTCGTCTTTTTGATGAAATGGTTCAGTCTGCTCAAATCCAAGAGAGGTCTGAAGTCCTGTGCTGTCTCAGGAACCTGGAATAGGTCCTGTATCCTTTCTGGTCTGATGGAACCTCCTGAATGACTCAGTTTATGAGCAGCTTTTGATTTTCTGCCACTGCGTAGTTTCTGATGGGGTGGAACATCTGGGGGGGATGTATTGGGTGATATTTTTTGACTTCTAAAAAGTGAATGTAATAACCTCTGGATATGACTCTCAACACCCAGACATCTCAGGTTATGGTCTCCCAAGCTTTTGAGTGGAGAGCCAGATGACCCTCCACACTGCCTCCAGAGAAGAGCAGCTGGTTAACCCTTCAGGATCTCTGGAAGGGCCCACTGTAAAAATCCTAGCAGAAGCCTTGACTCTGCAGACCGCCTCTGCCCTGCAAGTGGCATCCAGTATGACTCTCTTCCCACCTCTTGAGAGAAACCCTCCAGAGAAGAGTCCTGGGAACAGAACTGCAACTTTCTGGAAGAGAGATGTTTTTAATTCCTAGAAAAGGTATGCTGCAGGGTTAAAAAGTGTACTCTGATGGAGCATCTTCCCGTCCTGTTTGCTCATCAGATTGTCCTTAAACTTGGGCCCACATAAAGAGGTTCCATCAAAAGAAGTATTAATGAAGGATGCTTTTAAACAATCTGCAAATTTACACAACCGCTTCCAGGCATACCGCTATATTTCGATCCTGGAGCCCGCTGCTAGAGATGTTACATCAACCACATTAGGGAAAAGTCTCATTGAAACAGTACTGATGGAAACCAAGGTGGACAAATGAGTCTCCATTTTTTTCTGAGTATTTGAAGACTTGTGTCTGAAGGGTACATGACACTTCAAACAATGGGTCCCACTGAAGCCTTATTAAGTGAGGCAAGTGGTTAAGTACTCTCAATGCAAATATGCATGCTTCACTAATACAGCCAGCATGGGAGACTCCCTGTTTGTGGGATAGAGTAGGAACTCTCCTCAGTAAACTCCTTCTAGGTGTCTGCCACCACCACATTGATGCCAACAGCTAAACCCTTACTCCAATGAGGACCGTCTTTGGAAAGGGCAAGAAATTTATCCAGCTTTCTAGGAATTTACTCCACTATGTTGGGCTCCTTCCAAGCCCTCAGCGATACCAGGTCTATAAGGGCATCTGGAGGGGGGGGACATCCATGCTAAAGGCCTCCAGAAAGGGGGGTTTTGATGGACCAACCTCCATGCTGGTAACGTAGCTCCAATAGGTTGTCAAAAGAGGCGTCATCGCATGGGGAATTAGGGGAACCGACTCCTTCCTCAAGCTCAGTTTCCTCAGTGAAAGACTCCTCTGGGGAATCCAAGTGCTTCCTCTTGCACTTTTCTTGTCCCTGAAAACTTCCATTCTGAAAATTCTGGGGAGGAGGGGAAGAGTCAGAAAACCACGTCATGGGGATAGACTGGAGGCTGGCTGTAGTAGACTGTCCCAGAGCACACTGATGTCTGGCCAGAGGAAGAGATGAACACTAGGAAAACTGGGAAGGGGTACTGCTTGGAGAAATCCAACCCTTACCTCTATAAGAGAACATCCCCTCAACAACATCAAAGACCAAGGCAGAGGTGGACCTCTCGGATCCAAGGGTCCAGGAATCAGAGGGTACCAAATACAGCCCAGAACCCAAGGGAGCCACATCTAGACTTCACACTGGGAATGGAGCGAAAATACCCAACATTGAAGCTCCAAGAGGAAATGATGATTCCAAAGAAACCCCAGCTTCGATGCCACAGCTCAGAGGTGTCGAGAGCCCTGAGCAAGTCAGGCTCAAGGTCAAGTAACAGGATGCAGCCAAAGATGGCCAAGTCATCAGATCCAATCTGGAGGGTAGGAACTCAACTGGCCAAGACTACAGATTCGAATGAGTCAAGGGAGGTAGCCAGAAGGATGGATCTGAGTGTCCTGGTAGTGGATCTGGACTCAAGGGGATACGGCCTAACTGCATCTTTGCCTGCAAAAAAGGACCTCATCAGCTACAATTCAAAACTGCCCACTGACCTTGATGACTGGATGGAAGAAGCCACTGAGGATGGTTTGGTGGGTCTATGAGAAGAACAAGCAGTAGCAGAGAAACCACAGGGTAGAAGCCCTTTCAAAGCAAGTTTGGCCCTATGCTCATTGATGGATTGATAGCCAAAGATCTCACAGATGGAGCAAACCCGAATCACGATGCTCCAACCCCAAACAAAAGCATTTTAGGTGCATGTCCTGGAAGGAAGCACTTCATGACTAGTGCAGCAAAATGATGATCAAAGGAAAAGGAATTCTCCACTGATGTTCCAAGATCCCTAACAACACTACTTATGTTGAAGCAGGTTAGTGTTTATATTGTTTGATGGGGTATGGACCATCTAATCAATAAGGTAATATTACACTTTAATTTGTGCCCATTATCAGTATACCAGGTATCTACAAAATGTTATTTCATCCTAAAAGTCTTGAACATCAGAGGGGTACTTGACAATGACTTTGAAGATGTAGTCATCAGCAGACTTCATTAGTCAGAAGTTTGAACATCAGAGGAGGATTTGACAAAGACACCAATGTTGCAGTCATTAGCAGACTTCATTATGCAGAAGTCTTTGCTCATGGTTTGACATAGTAAAGTAAATACCAAACAGGAAGTCCCATTACTGTGCTCTGTGGCCTGTTAAATTGCCTTAGCTTCTCAACTAACTAATGTTCATGGGCTGCTTTAGCTGACCTAGTAGCATTTTTCAAATTATTTACAATACTTCTGATATTCTTTTCAACACTCAACATTTTTACTGGCATATATTTTTTGATTGGGTTGGGAGGGTGGCCTAATGGTTAAGGTGTTTGCCTTACAAACACAAGGTGCAGGGTTTGAGTCTCATAAGGGATAATTGGCTAGGCTTAAAATGGCTGGCAAGGGCAGTTAGTCTAATACTAATCTATGAACCTTCTAGAATCTTCTCAAGACTTTAATTGGATGGGAAATAGGAAATTCACCTCGGGGATCACCTCTGTGGCTCTGCGCGACAGTGGCACTGGAAAATAATATTCTTGGGTGGCAAAAGTCAGGGTACCTTTTTGGCTGGGCTTGTATAGGCCCCAGGGCCGATAGCCTAGTACCTACCTATGAACCTATGATGTGCCGAATACTTGGAGGTACTTTTTTATTTTACTGAAGAGTAGTTTGCATTTGAATTTCCAATTACACTTAAATCTGGTTGGGACTGCCAGTTTTTACATTTATCTAGATGGGCATAGAATTCCTTGATGACATTTTCTGCTGTAGCAATGCTGGGGTTGTTGCTGCTGTAAACATATTTTGATACTTTGTCATAGAATTTAATGAGGCTAGTGTATTTGAAATCCTTGAAATCAGAGATATTTGATTCAAGATGTTTAGAAATTTTAGATGTGAAAATCACTACGTCATGATCCAAATTAACCAGGGGAAAATACATACTAGGGGTATAGTGCATTGAGTAGGCATATCTGTAAAGACCAGGTCCAAAATATTTTGCCTCCCAGTCCGTCTGTTACCAATCTGGATCACTGAATTTTTGTTTATGCAGTGAAAGAAATTATGGGCATATCCTACCTTGGATGTACAGAGGAACAGTACAAGTCCCCTGACATAAGGGAGTTCTTATTAATGGGGCGTTTAAGTATTTTTGGAACCTTAAATTACTTCCTGAGGACAAGGAGGGAGTCCTGTAATGGGCTATAAACTTACAGTTTGTTTTGTTCAGTGCAATCTGAAGTTCAACAGGTTCAGTCTGTGGGTCCCTGGGAATCTGTCTGGAGATGATACAGTCCCTAATAAATACAGAAATGCCATCACAGTCATGAAAGGGCCCAAACATCTGGTATGAAAAAAAAAAAAAAACAAGTTATGGACACTGTACTTTCTATGCAATTTAATCAGGTTTCGGTAATTACACAAATTTGGATGAGTTCCAAATGCAAGAAAGCCTCAGTATCAGGCAGTGTGTTTCTGAGACTTCTAAAATTATGTACGGCCAGCCACCTTAACATGATCCTGTTGGCCTTAATGTGTTGGTCAAGTTGGAATGCCATTCTGTCTAAAAAAGTCTCTAAGGGACAGTAAAGGCTTTTCCCAGTATGTGGAACCTTAGGGTAATAGGTGCAGGTCATCTTTTGCAAAATATGAAGGATTTCTGAACATCCCATCCCATGCTGACACATAATGGATCTCATTGGAATGACTTCAAATACTTGGCCAGTTGATGAAACTAATTTTTTCTTTGCATCTCAGCATCATTCGTGAGGAAGCAGGGAAGGATTCCACTCACAGACAGTGTCTTGCCTGCATTTGAAATGTGCATGGATAACTCTGAAATATCCCCTCTGCATATCCCTCAGTGTTCTGAGACCTAAGTTATTCACCCCCGTGTACCACTACCATGCCATGGTCAAAGCTGTTAGGCAAAAAAGTATTTATGGCTCTTGCTATACTAGAGATCTTGGCACCAGAAAGGCAACTCAGCATTACGCTAGGCTTGTCCAGCCTAGAGTGTGTGGAGTCAGTGTGTCTAACTATACAGGAGTCTCCAATCTCTTAAATATTTGTTGGATTTTCAGTGAGGCATGCTTTTCATGGGTTTAGGAGTCTCTAGCAAGGATATTTTAAAGACTCAGTATAAGACATTTTATTGTGACTTCTTCTGGAATTTGGTGGTAGTGAGTGTTGCTCACAGTCCAGGCTATTATGTGACAGTGACGACTCCATATTTATTATGCATTTGCATCTCTCACAAACATTATTATTATTAAAGAGTAAGGGATCATGGTCTGTGAGAATGAGGCATTTACTACACTGCCAGGGGTTAGGAAATGGCATAATCGAAAAGGTGCCCATCTCAAACAGGCAAGGTACAGGGTTTGATTCTCACCTTGGTAAACAAGGCTAATCTTAAAATGTCCCCCCGGGTCATTAGCCTAGTAATCAACTATGAACCTATAAATATACTAAGTACTACAAGGCTGGCAATAGACAGGACACAGGTTGGTTAACCTACCATTTTCTCTAAAGATTAGACAACTTCTGTGAATTACATGGGATACTGTATGTAACTACACTGGATACTATAACACTGTATAAAGGACAGACAGCAAAACCGAGTTAAGTTTTCTTAGCAAAGACTACTACATGAGGTTAAATAAGAGAGCAAAGATGCTAGGCTGGTTACCTTAGGAAGGACTGTTGCATGGGCTCCCAAACTCAAATGTACTAAAAGGCTATCTTACTTGCTCACTAACTAGATAAGACCAAATGAATTTATATCATCACTGTAGGTATCGTGGAGCAGCTTCTAGTGGACAACCGTTCTATAAGCAACTTAAAATATCTGTTGCCTGAAAGAACATAAGATAGCATCAAAACAAGCAGCATACTTCAGTGGCTGTCAGCATGTTTTTGTTAATAACTGCTGCCCCAGGCAAAATATAACATGCTCTTAATAAATACTCTTTGCAGTAATCTGCAAGCATGAACTCTTAACCTACACAACACTTGACTGACCAGTCTGAATCTGATCACGTTTGGCTAGCAGTATCACCATCCTGCAGTTTCTTAACACTTCCATAGTGGCCACCAATTGACTGTCATGGGATCCATTAGTACAGGAGTTCAAACCAAAAGGATTCATGAGGAGGCAGATTTTACACACACTGCAGAGGGCTCCACATTTGTGTTCAGTACTACTGAAACTCATGGAATGGGCAACATGGAGAATAATAATGAAATAAGAGTAAACATTCTACTTTGAACAAGGCAATGTCCCATGACTGCTCCTCCCCAAGTAATGTCTGCATTGGAACAGATAAGGATATTTGTATTAAAAAGGTCTGGGCACAGTAGACTGAGATGTGACAGAACCACAAAGAAGGAACAAAAAAGTATATGTTTTTGTTTATGTACAAAAATGCACATATATGTGTGTGTATAGATACAGTGTTATACATCTATCTACCAACATATATATACATGGGTCTACCAGAAAATGTTAAATCCAAAACATCAAACTTCCAAAACATCACAATGGGAAAGTAGCTGGTTGTCTGACATTGCGGTACAGTGGTAAGTGGGATTTTGCCCTTTCTCAGTTGAAGTGCAATAAACATACATACACACACACAAACAGAAACACGAATATATCTATATATGTGCACATATGCACACACACACACACACACACACACATATATATATAAAATATAAACGTGTGTGTGTGTATGTATATATATATATATGTGTGTGTGTGTGTGTGTGTATATATATATATATATATATATATATATATATATATATATATATATATACACACACACACACACACATACACACACACACATTTTATTTTATTTATTTATTTTTATTTTACATTTCTTGACCGGGCTAGTCTAGCTGGATGCATGTCCATTTTCAGTAGAGGCCCAGGGAGAAAAACTCCACTAACGAAATAGTAAAATTAGTAAAAAAAGTAGTAAAAAATGCTAGTACAACAGCCAACAAAAATACATCAGGGGAAAATTCCTAAACAAAGGTATTGCTAAAATGAGAATGAAACATATGTAGCATTGATATACACAAGACAGAATTTAAGTCATTTACATAAGGGTGACTAACACGAATTATTTGAGACAATTTTTTATATATATATATATATATATATATATGAATATATACATGTGTATGTATGTGTGTGCGTACATATATATATATATATATATATATATATAATAAAATTAATACATTTATTTAATTGTAGGCATAGTCTTAAGAAACTCTACATACATGTGTGTGTGTGTGTGTGTGTGTGTGTGTGTGTGTGTGTACATGTATATATATATATATATATATATATATATATATATATATATATATATTTTTTTATGTGTGTGTGTGTGTGTGTGTGTGTGTGTACATGTATATGTTTATATACATATATATACACACATGACATTTGTGTGCATGTGTGTGTGTGTGCATAGGACAGCTTTTTTTTTTTTTAACTGAAACTCCCAAATGTCAGCATCCGTTTTGTATACATACTTTGGTCAACAAAGAGTACAGTTGTATGTGTCCTACTTACCTGTAACAGTAAATGTTCAAAATCCTCACTGCCTCAGTGGCATTTTGGGTTATCTCCTAAGGTAACCCAGCACTGGCCAGCATTCAAAATCTCTGATCCCCTCCTTCCCTCTCTCTTCCTGTGAGCTAATTACTTGAGCATATCCTGAGAAGGAAGCTTTCAGATGTCACAGGAAGTGAGTGTTCAATCTTTTTTGTTTCCACAAAGAAGGAGTGGAAAGTACCTGAAGACAGGATAATCTAGAATGAGTAAATTCGCAGCCAATCACAATACCATATAAAAAATAAATAAAACAGATCTAACAACCACCAATTCAAGGATGTTGAAACCCACCTTAATTTAAGGGATGGCAGTTGGGTGGTGCCAATGAGGCAGTGAGGAATTCAAACATCTACCGTACAGGTAAGTAGGACTTATGCAACTATAATATGTTAATCATTCCACTGACTCAGTGGCATTTTGGGTAGATTCCTAAAGCTTACCCTACCTGGGAGGTGGAAAGATAAGGATCTAGGATACCCTCGAGTATGGTCCTAGAAAATCCTGCTCTGGACCTTGAAAAGGAATCCAGTTTGTAGTGCTTTGTGAAGGTATGAAAAAAGAACCAGTTTCCTTCAAGAGTCCACCTCCTTCCAATACACCAAAAAAGAGGATAAGGCTCTATTGGAGGGAGCCTTAACTTTGCTTAGAAGTGATTTACCATGGTGGGAGTAACAGAAAACAACAGCAGAAAACAATCATCAGGGATTAGTTTGCTTAGAGACAGGTTGACCTTTCTTACCCCCATATAGGATACAAACAGCTGTGCAGCATTCAGTCAAAGTAGTACCTAAGCTGTCTGCATGCATCAAAAGGTACACAGAATGTTTTCTCCCTTATGTTTTAGATTACAACAGAACACTGGGAGATTGATGGTTTGAGTCATGGTAAATTCAGAAAGAACATTATGCACTAATCCAATATTCATGCCTGACACAACCTTGTCCAAGTGAAAAATCAGATAGGGTTAGACCACTATGAAAGCCTGCAGCTCAGAGACTCGCCTTGGGGATGTCAGAGGAGTAAGCAAAACAGTCTTCCAAGTAATGAACTGCAAATCAGCCTTAGGAGGTAAAGTACATTTTTCACAGGGAGGAGAATGGGTCTTATGAGCAACATTCCTTTCATTAACTGTTTAATCACAAAAAAACAGACAAAAGAGGGAGCTCCATGGGCAGATAAGCTGAGACAGCCACAAGACACAATTTAAAAGAAGTACATGACAAACCATCTGCAAAAAGCTCATACAAATATTTCAAAACCAGAGGGGTCAGAACCCTTTAGGGACCCCTGTTATTGGCTAGGCCTCACCTAGAAAACCTCTCCCATTTGTAAACTTAAGATGCCTTGTTACAGATTTTCCTTGCCTCCTTAAATACTTGCTGCACATCTTCATGGATCAAGTCTCTAAAAGGTCCAAAAACAGAATCATCCAGACTATCTGCTACAATTGCTATGAGTTTGGTTGTGCCATTCACCCCAACACTGTGTGAACAGATTCAATCTGAGGAAGACGGTGGTAGCAGCCCTTGGCCAATTCCATTAAAAGGGAGAATGAACTTTGCCTGGGCCAAAAGTGGATTACCACACTGATCTCTGTAAATTCTTTTTGAATCTTTAGGAGGTACCTTGGCAATCATTGGAAAGGGTGGAAATGCATACATGAACATTCCCAACCATGGGAATGATGCATGCTTTTTCTACACGGCTGCAAGATGTTGATGAAAATGTTTTCAGTTGCTTGTTTAGAAAAGAGGTGAGTAGATCTACTTGAAGTGTTCCCCACATCTGGATCAAGTCCAAGAAGACCTCCATGTAGAGCTTCCACTTGTAATGGCCTGGCCAAGATCTGCTTTGTCTGTCTCCAACTGTGCTTTGCTTGGACAGAACGTATGAGGCCTGAAGTGTTGGAGAATGCTGCTGAGCCAGCTCCAAGGTCATCAATGCCAACCGGCAAAGAGGGTATGACCTTGTTCCCCCCTTGCTTATTCAGGTACCACATCACATTAGTGTTGTCTGTAACCACTAGAAGAGGACCCAGAGTCCATAATAGTGAAGAACTTTTAAGGCATGAATCACTGCCAACATCTCTTTTACATTTACTTATCTTGGCATGTCCTGAGGACCTCAATAGCCTTGCACTTGAACTCCCATGTTCACCCCCCCGGAAGTAAAATCTGAATAGTCCATCTGGACAGAGTGGACTGGGTCTGAAGAGAGAAGGGAGTCCTGGATTCAGAGACAGTTGATCCATCCACCTCTGGTACCTGGAAATCCAAGGGATGAAGGTACTGGGTTCAACAATTCTTCAAGTACCATTGAAATTTTCTCATGTGTAGTCTGGCTAGTGGTATCCTGAGGATCATTAATGCCAAGAGGCCTAGAATTGTGAGAAACTCTCTTGCTGAGGACATGTCTAGGAGAGAAATCTTAGAAAAAGGCCCTGATAAGTCAAAAGTTTTTCTTCTGGCAAAAAGTCCATCATTTTTGTCTGTCAAACACTTCAGGAAAACAACTTAAGGAGGTGTGAGGAAGGATTTTTGAAGGTTCAATTTAAAGCACAGGTGGGAAAGGAGGGATACAACCTTGTCTAAGGACTGCAAGCACCTGGATACAAAATCTGCACAAAACAGCAAGTCATCTAAATAAGGAAAAAATGGATGCCTAGAGTTCTGCAATAGGCAACCAGTGGGGCCAGATGCTTCGTAAACATACAAGGTGCAGTAGATATGACAAAGCGTAATGCAGAAAGCCAAACAAAGCAAACTGCAAACATTTGCTGAAACTGGGAGCACTGAGAATATGATTATAATCGTCCTTCATATATAGAGTCACCATGAAACAGTGGTCTAGAAGCAATGCCAGGACCAACTGTAATATGAACATTTTAAATTTCATAACTTTTACAAAGGTGTTTAGAAAGGACACATCTAGGATGGGTCTCAGGAGTGCATCTTTCTTGGCACCAAAAAAAAAGATTCAGGAGTAAAATCCTTTGTCTGTACGAATTACAAGCCAGTGCCAACTATGTCCCTAATTCTACAATGTAATGCAACACTGGAAGAAAGGTCTCTGTCTGGTCTGGTTGGTGTGGGGAAATTCCCCTGAAAGGAGGAGGATTTTCTATCCACTGCCAAGTGCAACCTCTCTAAATTATTCTCAGAACCCATTTGTCTCAGACTACCTGTGGCCAAACTGCAGGGCTGAGAGGGAGCCTGTGGGAATGAGGAAGAGAAGAAAGGGCAGGAAGGGGTAGGGGTACTCTGTGACTTGACAAAGTCATTCCTTTGCAGGTGTTTGATTTGTTTTCAGAAAGGAACACTTCTTGGTTGGTTTCAAAGAATTATCCTCCAGCCATTTCCTTTTGTATCCCTGACTTTTGTTTGGTTGAGATTTTTGTTTGTTCTCCCGCTTTTAAGGTAGATGCCTTGGTGCATGAAACATTCTAGATACCCCATGCATTCATTTGCCTCCATCATCCCACTGTTTGAGGATCTGTATAACAGAGGGCCCAAACATCAAATCAGAACTTAAAGATGCATTCAAAAGGTTGTCTCTTAATTCATCAGAGAAGTTCTGATTACATAACCAAGCACCCTGTCTTAATACAACAGAAGCAGCAGCATTTCTTGAGACTGTATCTGCACATTCAAGCACACCTCAAAGCATATTTCAAAATCTGAATCAAATCAGAAGTAATTTCATATAAGACATTCACTCTGCAAGTACGGATGCAGCAAAATCATCCAAACTGTATGCACACTGTAAAATAAACTTCCACATATAACCTTGATATTTTATAATTCTAAAGGCTAGATTACTAGAGAGAGATCCTTTTGCCGTTAAGATCTACCCATTTTCGCTCTTTATTAGGGGTTGTTGGATTAGATGAAGCCAAATATTTTTTATTTGAGCATGCAGATGGGGAGACCAGAGATGGGTCAGCAGTCAAATGAGAAAAGGGACCTGTCATATCTGAGGAGACCCTATATTTTCTCTGAGCCTTTTTAAGAATAGCTACTGGTGTCCTGCAGGTAGCATTATACACATCTTCCAAGGCAAGTAAGGGGGAAGCCAAAGAATTGGGCATATCATCCTCTGAAAGCTCATACATCCTGCCTAGCTTTGTGGTAGTTCCCTACTGCTCCCAAGCAAAACATCCCTAAATTTAGCAATCTTCTGAGGAAAAGTCAGCATTTGTTTTGACTTAAGTTCAGATTCAGCTTCTGAAGAATCAGAATGATGGACTCTGTGCCAGCTAGAAAATCTTCATCATCATAATAAGAGTCTACAACATTCTCTAAAACAACAGACAGGTCTCTAGCCAAACTAGCAATAGAGCCATGTATGGAAACACTACCAGCAGAATTAGCTGTCTGCTGAGCACTCAGCCACATCACTCTTATAAAGAGCTATATGGTAGCATTGTTGCCTCACAGTAAGACGTTGTCCTGTTCGATTCTCAGCTAGAGCGTCTTCTGTGTGGAGACATGCATGAATGGGCGTACCTTTGTTGAAGGTTGTGTGTCAGGGCCGGCAACTCGGCATGTAAAAATCTACTACCAATCATTAGCAGACCGGAGTTCCGTTGTGGCGACCCCTAACCGGGAAAAGCCGAAAGACACAACAACAACAGCAGCTGTATGATGAAGCTTTGGTTTCTTTTTCCTTGTGAACATCATTACTAGATAAAATATCTGGGGACAGAGTATTACATCTGACAAGGGCTCTCTCACCCTGCGCTACTTATGCACCTAAAGTATTTGGTTTTGCCATACCTCCACCAGATACTGGAACAACCCCAGAGGATGTATTTAAACCTGTTCCATACTGACTGACATAGCTATGCAAGAGAGAGATAGGGCAAAAGCTAAGTGTTCTGTGAGCTGAGCAGTGGCCCTGACAGAATCACTAGCTATAGGCTGAGGCATATTATTTTTCTTTTTTTTCCTTTTTAGGTACAACTGGATTTCATGGGGGTTAACAAGAGTTAGGATCCTTTAAGGCAGGGGAGAGAACACCAGCTAGAATAAAGTATCATAATAAGCATATAATATTTCCAGTAATAAGCATGTCCCCACACAACTAAACTCTGCCAAACTGTCCTATCACAAAAATAGTTTGAAATGTGTTCAGTATTCTTTTACAACTGACAAAGTTAAAGAATTTCCAATACACAAAATCCAAACATCAAAGCAACCAACGTGCTGAACCAATTTTAAAAATTAACTTCACACACACTAATCATGTTAAATGATGTTTAATAGCATTTTAAACTATATTTTCTTGTCACAGAGAGTAAAATCTCCACAACACATTCAAATAACTTCATTCACAGTAAAATCTCAAACCGATATTAAAACCACAAAGAGTATAGACATACATATAATAAATGATGTATAAATGCTGAAAATCCAAGTTCTGCAATATTTTACTGACAAAAGATGAAAAAGCAGAATAACAACAGTAAAGACAGGCATGATAAATTTGTGGTTCTGACTGCACGAGATTGCTATTAGACACTAGAGACTAACACAGACACTGCACTTCTGACAGAAATACTGAAAGTTTCCTCAAAAACAGTAAAAACAAGCATTTGTCCAAGACACCTGAATATTTTTAAAGTGGGAACAAAGATGCCAACCCAACTTAATAAAAAGGGGTGGCATTACTGTTTATACAAGTGTCTTTTTTGGAAGTTGTCAACAACATGATTAATACTGTGAATATTTTTCAGGCTGTGTTACCTGGAATAAAATATAATGTTTGTGAATCACTGTGTTACTGACATTTATTTCTTCTCATCTAGACTGACTCACATGATATTACTGAGTTAAGTGGGTTGGATGGAAAATGGCAGTAGCTCTGAGCCACAGGAAATTTAAATGTGAAGCTCAGTTTCAAGTAATATACAGGATTTCTTGCAGGCATAAAAGGCTTACATCTCTGCATCACATGCCTTGCATATAAGCAAGCCTCTCCAGTTTAAAATCCTCTAATAGAAATATTCTCCATAGTTTCCCATTATTCATAGCTGCTTGAAGAGTTGCCAGTTTGTGCAGAGGGCAGCACAACTGCAGGTCATCTTACAGTATAAACAAAGTATGAAGCGCAGTGCAATAACAAACTAGTAAACGAAAAGTGCACTCTTAAGAGGACGAACTGCACCGGACAACTAAAATTCCATTACCAGCTTTATTGTACGTTAAACGTTAAACAAATAACATGTTTTTCGTCACTTAGATCAGACTTCATCAGACAAGAACTAACACAACAAACAACCATATATATATGCTGACCTTGGTTTGAAATAACCAATGGAAATCTGGCAGTGCTCATAAATATGAATGAATGCATTAAAATACAAATGTATGACATTAAACAAGTCGGAATAAAATGCTGTGATTCACAGATATAAAATATAATGTTGTACCCCTTTTGAAATGGCAAATAGTGTCATAAAATAAATTTTTAAAAATTTCGTAACTGCACATGTTTAATAATAACAAATGATTTGTGTTGAAAAATCATCAACAATACTCCCATCTAGTGGTCAAGGTTTGATGTACACTAAATTTCCATCATGAACTTTGTGCTCCGTTCATAAATAATGACTATTTTGAATAATTAATAATATCTAGATAATAAATATATGTATATTGAGATCTATGAAGTATAAAAAAAAAAAAAAAAAATATATATATATATATATATATATATATACATGAAATTAATAATGATTATATGTTATATATAATAATTGTATAATAGATGTTGTAAATGGAATATAGGAATAAATATATAAATATATACACAAATATAAATAAATAGCCACAAAACATAAAACAATGACAATAAATAATATATATATATATATATATATATATATATATATATATATATACATACACACAATATAAATGTGGTAAATTAATAATGTAATGTAATATAATAATATAATGTATTACAATATATATATATATATATATATATATATATATATATATATATATATACAGGCATGAAACATGTAATACTAATAAATAAATAAATAAATAACATCAATATTATTGTTGTTGTTAAATAGAGCAGTATATGCTAAAAGGTAAGCGTCTGTATTCTATACCAACACCTTTATCTAATATGTAAAAAAATTGATCTAATGTGATCTAAAAAACAGCCTTGTAAAAAGTTAAATATAAATATGAATATAAATATAAATATAAATATATATATTAAATATATAGTATAAAAACTAGCATGAAAATGCAAATAAAAGGGTGTTATAATTTCGCTGCCCTTAATTTTAAAATTGGAGCAAGGGAGATATTATCATTTAACCCAGGGAATTTATTTGCCTCCAAAATGATTTGCCAAAATAATTCCCTATATTCTATCTGGGTCTCCCAGAGGCCACCTCTTTCATCTTTCGCTACCTCATCTAAAATGAAAAATTTATATTTTGCCAAAGGACAAATGTTCAAGTGTTTATATAGTGCATTGTGTTCTTTCTTCTTTTTGATATCATTCAAATGTTCATAAATCCTTCTTTTAATCTTTCTCTCGGTCTTACCCACATAGAAGGCCGAGCAGATGTCACATAAAGCAATATATACAACTCCAAAAGAATTACAGTTGCTATGTGTTTTACCAACTATGTCTTTTTCTCTTGCTTGAACAAAAATTTTTTGTGAGTTAGTCATGAATGAACATTGTGAACACATTCCACAAGAATAAGTGCCCTTAATTTTAGTACTTTTCTTATTTTACCTATGTTGAGCTATCAACCAGTCTTTGATGTTGCGTCCTTTTCTAAAAATGATGCTAAAAGAATCAATGGACTTGTTGAAATTCAGGTCTGTAATATTGAGGAATTTATCCCATTCCTTAAAAAACACTTGTTTTACGATGCATGCATCACCACTATATTGGGTGACAAACGAGTGGGTATACATTATATCTTTTTTCTTGTTTTCTAATAAACCTGGTGCTTGAACGTTGACAGCAATAGAGGGATTATGATAACTCAATATAGGTGCAAATCTATCTTTTCTCCCTTCTATAACTTCTGTTTTAATACGGTTGCAAAAATCTATAGGGTAACCTCTGTCCAAAAACATACTAACCAAGAAATCAATTTCATCACTGAAATCTTGATTATTAGAAGTCATTCTTGAAATCCTAACCATCTGGCCTTTTACAATGCTCTTCTTCTGGTATAAAGGGTGTGCACTTTTGTAGTGTAAATAGGAATTGGAAAAAGTTTTTTTCCTATACACCCTTAACTTCAAATGGTCTCCTTCTTTTTCTAACGTGATGTCCAAATAATTTATGCTGTTTACATTGATGTCATGGGTGAATTTTAAAAAGGCAGTAGTCCGGTTAATATACTGGATGAAATCATTTAACCTGTCAATACTGTCCTTCCAAAATATAATAATGTCATCTAGGAAGCGTTTATATAGAACCCAGCAGTCTTTATAACTCCCATTATAAATGTATTTATCTTCCCATGTATTTAGAACCATATTGGCGTATATTGGAGCACACCTTGCTCCCATAGCCACCCCACTTATTTGATGAAAATATTCACCTTGAAAAAATAGATAGTTGTGTTTCAAAACTAGTTCCATAAGGTTTACACATACAAGAATTTCATCATCTTTTAGTGATTTAAAAGACCTGATAGCTTCTTCAAACCAATCCATTCATGTATTGTGAGGTATTGAACCAAACAAATCAATAACATCTATGGTCACAAAAATAATATCCTTCGTAGTGGTGATATTTTTCACTTTCCCCAAAAAGTCCCATGAGTCCTTTAAATATGAGATGCCCCTAAACATTATGTCCTTTAACTTGGTATCTATATATTTAGCTAAAGGGGAAATAACTGAACCTTCTGCAGCCACTATAGGGCGTAGAGGGGGATCATCACAGTTTTTGTGTACTTTGGGGATCCCAAAAATTGAAGGAATTTTTGGTTTACTATTATATAAAAATTCAAACATATTGTAATTGATAAGTCCCTCTAAAAATAAATCATATAGTGTTGTATAAATCCTTTTGTAACCAATATTGATCTCATTAATAGAGATATTATCATATTTAGACTCATCAAGTAATAAATTAAACATTTTGCCTTCATACATGATAGAACTCATAAGGACCAATCCTCCCCCTTTATCAGGTTTCATGATTCTCAGGTTAGAATATTCTTTTAAACTCTTGAGTAGTGAAAACTAATTTACTGTGAGGTTTGGGGCAAAATGGTTAATTTTGACTGCTTTTCTTAATTCATTCTCTATAATTTTTTCAAAATATTTAGTTGTGGGTGTATGGGGGGTTCCATATACTTTTTTTCTTCAATTCATCAGGATAATCTACTTCTCCTGAAATACCCCCACAAATTAACTCAAAATTCATTTTTCTCAAAAACATTTTCATGTCAATGATCATTTTAGTAATGTCACACTTAGTTTTTGGTACAAAGTTGAGTCCCTTGGAAAACAGCTCAAAATAAACATCATCAACTTCAAGTTCTGTGTGATTAAAAATGTTAAAATTCTTATATTTAGCACATGTACAAATGACTGAAGTGTCACCAGTGTGCTGAATATTGGTGTCGATATTATTAATATCGAAGCTCATAATGCTCTCATTCATTGATGTTTCTGCAGGGACCATAACTAATATCTCCTCCCTCTTCCTCTCCCCCCTCCCCTCCATCCTTTCTTCTGATAGTTCTCTTCTCTTTGATTTCTGATCCTTTCTGACCTCCGAAGGGGGGGGGATTCTAAAGGGTCACAAATGTCATGTGCAAAATCAGCCTGTCCCTCTTCATTATCCTCATTAATATCATGCCTGTATGTGTCATTATGTAAAAATCTCTCGTTTTTATAATTAAAAATAATTCTTGGTTTTGGGTATTGGATACCCTACTCATATTCAAACGTGTCCCTTAGAATTTTTCTTTTTTTCTTTTCTAAAATTCTCTCACATTTCACGTCTATGTCTTTTCTCAAATCTAAATACTTCTTTCTCTCTGAATCAACAGTAAATAAAAGGTCATTTGTGATTTTTCCATTTACAACATCAATTTGCTTCATTAAACAATCAATATCATCTTCATTATTCTTAATAATACTTCTCAGGAGCTCGAAGCCCCATCCATCAAACATGTTAAGCAACTTGTCATGAAACTTAGTGCCTTCTTTTACATTGTTAGGGTATTTGTATATACGTAAACCCTTAGGAACTATTTTTTCCTGCAGGCACTCTTTTAAATATGCATTATCAATATTTAAAATCCTGTATTTAAATAATAAATCATTAAGCTGATGCAAATGGTCAGCATAAGTACAAATATTATCATTGTCCATACAGGAAATGTCTTTAAACGCTACTTTCCGTTTGAGCCACTCGCTAAGAGTAACATCATTGTTTTGTAAACAGTCACCTTGATTTCCAGGCAGCCTACGAATGTTGCCATAAATATTCTGTTCCAAAGCAGGACTGCTGTCTCGATTCATGATGTTGGGAAAATTGTTGGCTCCACTAGGACCAGTGTTCGCAAATTCCACGCTGTCTCGGTTAGCCCCATTACTCGTTGTCCCTCCTTTGCTCTCTCCAAACATGCGTAGAGCGTTTTGGTTGCCCGGAGGTGTCGCATTGCTTTTCTGGCTAACCAGCATGTTGCAAACAGGAGTCAGCAGTGCTACTAACTGACTCAGTTGCCCAATAAGTGCTGTAAGTTGATCCCCTGGAGATGTAACAGAGCCCAAATGGGTCGGGGAAGAACTGTCCTCACTCTCCATGACAAAAACTGATAAACAAAGTATGAAGTGCAGTGCAATAACAAACAAGTAAACGAAAAGTGCACTGTTAAGAGGACGAACTGCACCGGACAACTAAAATTCCAATACCAGCTTTATTGTACGTTAAACGTTAAACAAATAACACGTTTTTCGTCACTTAGATCAGACTTCATCAGACAAGAACTAACACAAAACAACCATATATATCTGCTGACCTTGGTTTGAAATAACCAATGGAAATCTGGCAGTGCTCATAAATATGAATGAATGCATTAAAATACAAATGTATAACATTAAACAAGTCGGAATGAAATGCTGTGATTCACAGATATAAAATATAATGTTGTACCCCTTTTGAAATGGCAAATAGTGTCATAAAATAAATTTTTAAAAATTTCGTAACTGCACCTGTTTAATAATAACAAATGATTTGTGTTGTTGTGTTATTGGGCAACTGAGTCAGTTAGTAGCACTATAGAGAATGAATTAAGAAAAGCAGTCAAAATTAACCATTTTGCCCCAAACCTCACAGTAAATTAGTTTTTACTACTCAAGAGTTTAAAAGAAAATTCTAACCTGAGAATCATGAAACCTGATAAAGGGGGAGGATTGGTCCTTATGAGCTCTATCATGTATGAAGGCAAAATGTTTAATTTATTACTTGATGAGTCTAAATATGATAATATCTCTATTAATGAGATCAACATTGGTTACAAAAGATTTATACAACACTATATGATTTATTTTTAGAGGGACTTATCAATTACAATATGTTTGAATTTTTATATAATAGTAAACCAAAAATTCCTTCAATTTTTGGGATCCCCAAAGTACACAAAAACTGTGATGATCCCCCTCTACGCCCTATAGTGGTTGCAGAAGGTTCAGTTATTTCCCCTTTAGCTAAATATATAGATACCAAGTTAAAGGACATAATGTTTTGGGGCATCTCATATTTAAAGGACTCATGGGACTTTTTGGGGAAAGTGAAAAATATCACCACTACGAAGGATATTATTTTTGTGACCATAGAGGTTATTGATTTGTTTGGTTCAATACCTCACAATACAGGAATGGATTGGTTTGAAGAAGCTATCAGGTCTTTTAAATCATTAAAAGATGATGAAATTCTTGTATGTGTAAACCTTATGGAACTAGTTTTGAAACACAACTATCTATTTTTTCAAGGTGAATATTTTCATCAAATAAGTGGGGTGGCTATGGGAGCAAGGTGTGCTCCAATATACGCCAATATGGTTCTAAATACATGGGAAGATAAATACATTTATAATGGGAGTTATAAAGACTGCTGGGTTCTATATAAACGCTTCCTAGATGACATTATTATATTTTGGAAGGACAGTATTGACAGGTTAAATGATTTCATACAGTATATTAACCGGACTACTGCTTTTTTAAAATTCACCCATGACATCAATGTAAACAGCATAAATTACTTGGACATCACATTAGAAAAAAAGGAGACCATTTGAAGTCAAGGGTGTATAGGAAAAAAACTTTTTACAATTCCTATTTACACTACAAAAGTGCACACCCTTTACACCAGAAGAAGAGCATTGTAAAAGGCCAAATGGTTAGGATTTCAAGAATGACTTCTAATAATCAAGATTTCAGTGATGAAATTGATTTCTTGGTTAGTATGTTTTTGGACAGAGGTTACCCTGCAGATTTTTGCAACCGTATTAAAACAGAATTTATAGAAGGGAGAAAAGATAGATTTGCACCTATATTGAGTTATCATAATCCCTCTATTGCTATCAATGTTCAAGCACCAGGTTTATTAGAAAACAAGAAAAAAGATATAATGTATACCCACTCGTTTGTCACCCAATATAGTGGTGATGCAGGCATTGCAAAACAAGTGTTTTTTAAGGAATGGGATAAATTCCTTAATATTACAGACCTGAATTTCAACAAGTCCATCGATTCTTTTAACATCATTTTTAGAAAAGGACGCAACATCAAAGATTGGTTGATAGCTCAACATAGGGAAAATAAGAAAAGTACTAAAATTAAGGGCACTTATTCTTGTGGAATGTGTTCACAATGTTCATTCATGACTAACTCACAAAAAATTTTTTTTCAAGTAAGAGAAAAAGACATAGTTGGTAAAACACATAGCAACTGTAATTCTTTTGGAGTTGTATATATTGCTTTATGTGACATCTGCTCGGCCTTCTATGTGGGTAAGACCAAGAGAAAGATTAAAAGAAGGATTTATGAACATTTGAATGATATCAAAAAGAAGAAAGAACACAATGCACTATATAAACACTTGAACATTTGTCCTTTGGCAAAATATAAATTTTTCATTTTAGATGAGGTAGCGAAAGATGAAAGAGGTGGCCTCTGGGAGACCCAGATAGAATATAGGGAATTATTTTGGCAAATCATTTTGGAGGCAAATAAATTCCCTGGGTTAAATGATAATATCTCCCTTGCTCCGGTTTTAAAATTAAGGGCAGCCAAATTATAACACCCTTTTATATGCATTTTCATGCTAGTTTTTATACTATATATTTAATATATATATTTATATTTATATTTATATTCATATTTATATTTAACTTTTTACAAGGCTGTTTTTTAGATCACATTAGATGATTTTTTTACATATTAGATCAAGGTGTTGGTACAGAATACAGATGCTTACCTTTTAGCATATACTGCTCTATTTAACAACAACAATAATATTGATGTTATTTATTTACTTATTATTATTACATGTTTCATGCCTGTACATATATATATATATATATATATATATATATATATATATATATATATATTTATTGTAATACATTATATTATAATATTACATTACATTATTAATTTACCACATTTATATTGTATATATATATATTATTTATTGCCATTGTTTTATGTTTTGTGGCTATTTATATTTATATTTGTGTATATATTTATATATTTATTCATATATTCCATTTACAACATCTATTATACAATTATTATATATAATATATAATCAGTATTCATTTCATATATATATATATATATATATATATATATATATTTATACTTCATAGATCTCAATATACATATATTTATTATCTAGATATTATTAATTATTCAAAATAGTCATTATTTATGAACGGAGCACAAAGTTCATGATGGAAATTTAGTGTACATCAAACCTTGACCACTAGATGGGAGTATTGTTTATGATTTTTCAACACAAATCATTTGTTATTATTAAACAGGTGCAGTTACGAAATTTTTAAAAATTTATTTTATGACACTATTTGCTATTTCAAAAGGGGTACAACATTATATTTTATATCTGTGAATCACAGCATTTTATTCCGACTTGTTTAATGTCATACATTTGTATTTTAATGCATTCATTCATATTTATGAGCACTGCCAGATTTCCATATGGTTGTTTGTTGTGTTAGTTCTTGTCTGATGAAGTCTGACCTAAGTGACGAAAAACGTGTTATTTGTTTAACGTACAATAAAGCTGGTATTGGAATTTTAGTTGTCCGGTGCAGTTCGTCCTCTTAACAGTGCACATTTCATCTTACAGTATATTACTAAGCACTCACACTTAGTCCTTTAAGTGACATTCCCCTACTCCTTCCTATCTACTAATTGGTAGAATAGGCAGGCGCTTCCTTGTCATCTCCGTTTCTGGCTTGGTAGATATTGACATCTTGAGGCAGTATAGTAACTGCCTCGTGTTCAGTGACAACCATTTAATTTTAGAACAGACAAACACAGTGTGTGAGAGATGTAGATATACAATGTCAGTGGAGGCAAAGCTCTCATTTATGCACACATGAAAAATGCAAACCAGGTTGCCAGTGTTACACCCAAATTACTCACTATCAACACTAAGAAACAAACACAAAGATCCACATATGCGGAGGTACTCGCATCTACCCAAACATCCAAGACCTCAGAAAAGCATCTCTCAATGGTCCTGGACACACACAAAGACCGCCTTGCACACAAATAATTGCTCTAAAAATCATAGTAGCCTCACTTCCAAGCCCACCTGACAACACACCACAGAAACATTTTAGTTATTGTGGATTCCATTTTAAGACACAATGATGTCCCCCTTTACCAGGCTAAACAAGGAGAAGATCCAAGTCAGCTGTCTGCCTGGAGCCAGGATCTGCCAGATCATGAATGGACTTAGGCCTTTAAACCACAAGTACCATTATGACCTATGACATACCTTAATGGACTACATAAAGAGAGACGTGATGGAGCTCTTTGACCATGTGTCCCAGGTGGGTATGAATCTAGCCTTGAGTAGCATCCTACCTTCACCAATGATGATGCCACAGTACCAGCAAAAATGACTGACTTCAGCAATTGGCTTAGTTTCTGGTGTCACAATATATGTCAGCCTGGGGAAACATGATTGACAAACCATAATGCTTTGCCAGAGATGGTTGCACTTATCAACACTTCTGGATACTGGCAAGAAATTTGTCTATCCCATAGTGCCGTTTTTAGGCCATACCAAGTTGTTAAACCTTCCAACATAACAATATGCACTCTTTACTACCTACAGATACTGCTGCTCAGTGCTAGAAGTTTAAATTAAAAACTCCTCACTCTGGAGATTGCAGATATATGTGCAATCATGGAAACATGGTTCAGAAGTTCAGAACCCTGGAAAGCACCCTGGCTATCAAAGGCTACAATGCCTTTCATACATTTCAATCTCCATCAGTTCAGGATAAAACAAACGGAGGAGGTGTTTGAATGTTCATAAATGATAAGTACACTGCTAGACTGATCCAACAATATGACTCGCTTGAGCTGCTCCATTTTAACTAACCATATGTGCAACCACCCCCCATATCCTTACTAGCTACAGGTCCCCTAACATGAGTCTGGAAAACCACGCTTCCTACCTAAACCTACTGGAATCTCTTAACATTCACCCTAACATACTTATGAATGACTTCAACTACCCCTCAATAAAGTGGCAAACTTATATGATCCATAATTCATTTGCTCAGAGGTTTTTGGACTTTGTCAATACAAACATCCTGGAGGAACTAGTTAGTTTGCCAACTAGAGGTACAGAAATCCTAGACCTGGTACTCATGCATATTGGGGGGATACTACTCCCTCACGTTTATTAACTCCTCCCTTGTAAGATCTGATCACAAAATGATCTCCTTTAATATTAAAACTAACAGAGAACCCCTATCAAATACCACACCTGTTAAGAACTTTGCTAAGGCCAAATAACCTCAAACTAAGTGACAGCTTATTATACTTCCAAGCCCCTCCAAACCCAAGTGACATGGAGGCCTACTCTGAGCTGTACACAAAAACACTGTACAACCAGATTCACAGCTGCATAGAGGAGGCAGTACCTGTGAAAGTCAAACCTATGATTACTGGCAAAAATAAACCACCGTGGTGCACCCCTAGCATAAACAGGCTATTCACTAAAAGGAAAAAAAACCCTCTCCAAAGCCAAGAAGAAACAGACAAAACAGTGCAAAAAGACGCTCACTAGTCTAAACAAACAAATTAGAGAGCTGGTCATATGTTCTAAAGCAAACTATGAAGCAAAGATAGCCTCCCTGGTGAAAGATAACCATAAGGCTTTTTTAATTATGTTTGTAACCTCAGGAGAAATGCTCAGCAATGTGCAGAGTTAATCATGAATGGCAACACTTAAACCCAGCCTGAAACTATACCAAACCTGCTGGCCAACATGTGTAATTCAAACTTCTCCAGGCAATCACCTCTTACCACACCCAAAGAAGTACCTGCAACCATCAGTACAAACCACTTATCCGGACCAGGCCAAAGCTTTTGACACAATCCGCCACTCTGGGGTCAAAGATAAATTTACTGAGCTTAGCATAAACCCCTACATTCTCAGATGGGTAGCAAACTAGCTCACTGATAGGACACATGTTGTTCAGATAGGTGACTCCACTTCCGATGAGAAACCCTGTGTCCCACATGACTCATTGTTGGGACTCCTCCTGTTTGGTATATACTTCCCCGAAGTAAAGGCCAATGTTGGGGGCTTTTTGATCACCAAGTTCACTGATGATTGTAAGATGTGAACAATCGTTGAATCCCCACACAATGATGACATCCTACAAACTGTCCTAAAAATGGCAAACGACTGATGCCAAAACCACGGTCTGAGACTAAATGCTAAAAGATGCATAATCAGATATCCCTGCAAATTACTGATAGCACACCCCTAAAAGTAGAGCCCGTAGAGAGGGACCTAGGAACACAGAAACTCTGACCAACATGTAGCTACTGTAGTGAGGAAATCCTTCTGCGTGGCTGAAATTATAAAGTAAAGGCAGAGCATCAAGATCAATTGAAGTCATAGTGCCAATGTACTCACCCCTCATCAGGCCCATAACTAAGTACAATGCTCCCTTCTGCACATACTTAGCCAGGCACTTACACCAACTGGAGAGGCCCCAGACATCTCTCACTACAAAAATACAAAGGGTAAGACACATGTATTATGCAGATTGAATAAAGGCCCTATCATTTTACTGCATCTCATATCATTTATTGAGAGAGATCTTATGCCTGACCTACAAGGCATCCTCTGATCCAGCCCTGATGAAAATGATACATATTCACAAGAAAAATTATACAAGGGTTACGTCTTCCATTGAACCTCAACCTTATTTGTGACTCTAACAGAACCTGACAGAGAAACAGATTCATATCCCAAAGGCTACCTCATCTATGGAATAACTCTGGCCCTCAATATCTTCAAAAAGAATTTGGATAAATGGATGGGGAACCGTAAATTCTCTCCTGGGTTACTGCCCATGTCCCTTATGGACAGAGGCAGTCTGTAAAATGACTCAGAGCTCCAACAGCCAAAGACCCACTACCTTGATAATACCCCATCCCATATCTGAACAATTAAAATACAATATTGTCATATCCTGGGTATTATTGGCCAGTTTTATAAAGGCTCCTGTGCAATTAGCCTTGTAATCACCTATGAGCCGCAATCTCTTTACTTGCAAATTTGCTGTAATTGCATTAATTCATACAAATGTATTTCATGCTATACTGAAAATGAGTAATTATATGATGATTTTAAGCTCCAAAATCTTTACTGTCACAGAAAATTAACATCACATGAAGGACTGGTGCTGTGGTGTTATGTAGTAATGGCATCTGTTTCCAAACGGAACTGCATAATAGCAAAACTAAGTTTGACAGAAGGGTCCCTTAAATTACTACCCTAAAAAATTCATAACAGAATTCCACAATGTTAAAAAAGTTAAAACCCTACACAACTAACAGTTAAATGGGTGGATACACTATTTAAAATTAAAATACACTACAACACATATAATTATCATACATAAATTACTAATTGTAAAATTCAATCTGCAAAAAGAAATACAAGTGTTCATCTTATTAGTGCAATAAGGTACTCATGATATATAAATTACCACACACCCAGAGACTGTAAGCACTTGCCCTTTGGGATCATTTCTCACAACATCCATGGGGGCGAATAATACCTGTTCTTTGCACACACCCTTATACCTTATTGTTAGGATCCTTGTTTTAGTGTTACATACATACATACAAATATTTCATGGACGAGCGTAATTGCCCTTCTAGAATGCTAATATACCAAAACACTAGTTCCTATAATGTGTCCAGGCTGTTCTTAAAATATCTAAACTAGTACTTGCTTTAATGAAATTTGGTAGTTTGTTACACACATCAGCTACTCTCTCAGAGAGCCAATTAGTACATTTCTCATTTCTATATAATCTTCTACGTAGGTTGTCTGATGATTCTCTACTACTTTTCAATAACCCCAAACATTCCTGAGATAGTTGTCTGTAAATGCCCTATGTACCTGAATAAGATCTCCTCTCTGATCTCTTTAAGATGCACTGTACAAGTTCAAATATTTAGTCTTTCATAACTTAAATTTTCACATCCAGTGGCTGCCCTTGATATATTTCCTCTGTACTCTTTCCAGATTACTCATGCTTGCTTTCTTATAAGGTTTTCATATTGTTATTCCATACTCAAGTTTGGGTCTAATGTAACTAACAAACAATGACTTTCATAGACTTTAAACCTTTTTATACAACCTGTAGTTCTATAACTATCATTAACCAACTGGTTGATATGGTTAGAAAAACTCAAAGCTGGATCTACCCATATACCTAGGTCCTTAAATGAATTTACAGTTTCAATCACTGTGTGCTGTAATAATTATTCACCTTTCAATTTATGTCTCCCAAATCTCATATGCTTAGTTTTTGATGTATTTATCAACATATTATTCTCCTGTGCCCAAATGGTCAATTTAGTCAAGTTCCTTTGCAGACATGCCATATCTGTAACACATGTAATCAGTTTGCCCAATTTCAAGCCATTTGCATATAGACTATAGAACACCTCAGAGGAAAAAGTTAGGTCTGAAAGATACACTCTAAATAAGTTAGGGCCTAGGGCAGAGCCTTGTGGGACACCCTGACTGTAACCAAGAGTTTCAGCTGTCCAATTGCTGTTGGATACTTGCCATGTCCTATTCATAAGGCATGCAACTATCCATCTTATCAAGAGTATATCGATACCTAGTTGTTCTAATTTATTGATCAGTATTCTGTGTATGACCCTGTGAAATGCTGAAATTAAATCTATATAAATTAATAAATTACAACACAGCACAATTTTTTATTCATATCTATTATATTGTTATAGAACATCATGTTACGGTTTGTAATAGATTATTCAGCATATGTATGGTGATATATGGTTTCAAGTCCCAACCTATCCAATTCTGACAATAATGTATCCAATATTACCTTCTCCATTATTCTTCCACAACATGAAAGTAGACTTACAGGTCAATGTGACTCTGGGTTTGTCCTAATCCCCTTTTCCTTAAATACAGGTTTAATAAGTGCAGGTCTCCAATCTTAAGGAATCTCTCCATATTTATATGACCTAGTAAATAATAGATATAATGGTACTCCAGGTTCTTACTGAAGTGTCCTCAGGTCATTATTACTAATTCCCTCTCCTCCCTGTGCTTTGTTTGGATATAGTTTGCACAGTTCTTTTTTAATATTATCTAATTTGATTCCAATTTCTGCGGTTACCTGGATGTACCAAAAAACTTCCGGACACCACCACGGCAATGGGATACTTTGTAACAAGGTTTCCAAACACAGCCACGGCAAATACAGTACTTTTTGACTCAAGAACTTTTCAAACACCACCACGACAATGAAATACTTTGTAGCAAGAGTTCCAAACACCACCACGGCAAATACGATACTTTTTAGCTCTTTATTGCACCATAAAAATATAACAAAAGCTTCATGTAAGCACTTTCGGGTTATACCAAACCAAATCATAACAACTGATATATGAATGTCTATATTTTATTTTATATAGTGTTTATTATTTATGTATTTATTTGTTCAATTATTGTTTTAACATTGTTTTTAATATATATATTTAAGCATATGCTTAGAATGAGATGATACAGGTAAGCGTTTTTTATACTGATACTAGTAGATAGTATCTCTTTAAGGCAGATTTTTGGTACCAATTTCTGATATTTAAATGTTTGCATTGTGTGAGATAACTATTTGTCTGATGAAGGGTTGGGTATAACCCGAAAGTGCTCACATGAAGCTTTTGTTATATTTTTATGGTGCAATGTTGTGTTGTTGTGTCTTTTCGGCTTTTCCCGGTTAGGGGTCGCCACTCTTGCTACAAAGTATTTCATTGTCGTGGTGGTGTTCGAAAAGTTCTTGAGTCAAAAAGTACTGTATTTGCTGTGGTTGTGTTTGGAAACCTTGTTAGAAAGTATCCCATTGCCATGGTGGTGTCCGGAAGTTTTTTGGTACGGAAATATTTTATTTTTTCTCCTGGACGCCTTCAATCTACTACTGCTTCTCTGCACATTTATTTTGGTTACTTGCATGTCATTAGGATAACTTATCACCCCCTTTGTGTGGCCAAACTGTTTCGAATAGGATTTGTAAATATATCTATAAATCGGTTGAACATCGGCTGAATCTCAGAATAAATTTTGGAATCTACACAGTTTAATCAATCTGCATGTTTTTACCCCTTCCAAATCTTACGCATCTATAAAAAGGTTTCCTATTATGTTCAATATCTTTATATAAACTTGTTTGTCCAGGTTGTTTATTTTGGTTTTCAAAGTTGTAGTTCAACCTCTCTCCAATTTCTTATATTTTTGTCTCACACCTTAATCAGGAATTGTGTTTTTATGGAAATATATCCCCCTGACACTGTATACTTAGACCCTGATGTTAAACATTTTTTTTGATTTTTTCCATTCATCCACATTCCACCGGCAGGCTTCCAATGAACACATCACTCCAGTTAGTTTTACATACTGATTGTTTTACTTGAATCTAATCTGTAATTAACCTTCTGTGCATTGGTTTAAATTCGAGTTTGGCAGAATTATCTAGAACAAATTAACCTTTATAACCCCATGATCACTGCACATCAACGGTGGTAAAACTTGACTTGAAGTAACAGTAATTTCTATGGTAACACAAACGATGTCTAGTATGTTCTGTTCCCTGGTAGGATTTTTTACAATCTGAAGCAAATGTTGTTCCTGAATATACATTGTGAATAATTTCCTTACTGATGTTATTGAATCAATATTATTACAATCTGTTTCTGGCAAAATTAAGTCCCCAGCTAAAATTATTCTTCCCTTCTATATTTCATGCAAGAAATGTATGAATTCCTCTAGATCATCAGCACTTGACTTTGATGGTCTATATACTCCAGTTGTTATATCTTCCAGGGTTGTCTTTATTGTCACAGTTGCACATATAGTACTGGTGTTATCATTGAACATGTAATAATCACAGGTCTCACAATTATCTTTAATTCCTATCATAACACCTCCACCTGATTTTTTTGTTAGAATGTCTGTTACAGTAAAACAATTATACCCTGACAGAGCTGGTTTCTAATCATTGTTGTTTAACCACGTTTCACAATCATCATCAATCTTGTGGAACTGTAACAAATTTTCCAAAAAAAAAAAAAAAAAAACTTTATCAATGACTCCAGCATTAACACCCATCAGAGATGCAACAAATGTTGCTATCTGTGAACTGTTAATTTTTTGACCTGGCAAAAATCCTGCCGAGTGTTTGTCAAATATTGCAAAATATCTGCCACAAAAATTCACTTCCCTAAACTTGACAAATGCACGCCATCCTGTCTGAACAAGTGTGTGCCCAAAACTAGGCTTGGATGCTCTATACATTTACATTTTTTTTTATAACAGGACATTTTTTCCATGTAGATATTTACCCAAAAAATCTTTTCATTCACAGTGACCCGACTGTCCTTTCTATATGTGACTTGTGGAAAATACATCCTAACACCTATACAAGCTAAACTACCTAAGGAGGCTGTAAGTTCCCTACTAACAGTCAGAGAGTCCTTGCAGATGAGATCATTTGTACCAACATGAATGAAAACAGATTAGTACTCCCTTACATTAAGGCATTTCAAGACTTGTCTCACATCTTCTATTTTTGCTCCTGGGAAGCATAACACAATTCAATGTTCATTACCTTCTCTGCAAATGTAAGTATCAGTTCCTCCAATAACAGAATCACCCATTACAAGAATATCTTTTCTGACCAGATCTGAAGAATCTTCAACTTTTAATTCAGTAATATCTTCTCTATCAATTGTTACAAAGGAATGATCTTCATCCCCATTAGTCTTATTAATCCCACTGTTTTCATTGTGTATTAAATTTGCAAGCATACAATTCTCATCCAGCTGGCTTTGTATATCCACAGCTTGAACCATGTAGTCAACATCTCAGGGGGATTCAATAAACCTTACATGCTAGCAACAGAATTTAGATTCAGTAAGCTGCATGTAGAGGTATGTGCCCCTGCACAAACAAGGTAAACACAGTAGCATGCTAATTACAGTACAAGCAGCTGAACTGCATGCTAATCAACCAATCCAACACTGTGGAGTTCTTCAACAAGCTATAAAGCATCCATGTAGACTCTGTGCTGGTTTTTCCTGCAAATTCCAAAACTTTTGGAATACAGCCACAGAAAGGAGTCTACACAGACAGAATATTAGGGGCTGCTGCTGTTTAATTCATTTTTGTGTGCTACAGGCTAAAGCCAATGCTCCTGCTGCTGCTAATAGGCCTAGGCCAAGAAGGAGAAGAGTTTTCAAGCCCCATTTAACTTTTCACAACCTACATGATGTGGAAATTGTACAGCGCTACAGGGTAGACAGGGGCACACTACAGGAACTCTCTGACCTCTGCTGTCCTCAACTCAGAGCCAGAGCCAATAGAGGGGAACCCATCCCAGTGCAGACAAAGGTATATGTAACCCTTAGAATCTTAGCCACAGGTACCTTTCAGAGACCAACAGGGGACATGTTGGGGGTGTCACAGGCATCAGCTTCCATGATTTTCCACCAATTCCTGAATGCTATGTTCCAACATGCCAGTGACCACATATATTTTCCCCATAGTTCTGAGGACATGGCCAGAAATATGCAAGAGTTCTACTGTATATCACACTACCGTGAAGTATTTGGTGCCATAGACTGTACAAATATAGAAATGAAGGCAACACCTGGGAAACAGGGTAGGCTCTACATACACAGAAAGGGCTACCACTCTATCAACTGCCAAACCATGTGTAATGCCAAGGGAATCATCTTCAATGTTTGTGACAACCCTGGCAGTTACCATGACTCACATAACTGGCACACCTCCCAAGTGTACTAGATGTTTGCTAGGGGGGATATCCCACAGGGTCATTTACCCAGGATGCAGGCTATGCACTGGAACCATGACTGATGACATCCATCAGAAATGCACACACACCCATAGAACAACACCATAATGAGACACATGCTCAAACCAGAAATATCATAGAGCATGTGTCTGGGCTGCTCAAGTCACAGTTCCGGTGCCTAGATCCATATTGGGGAGCCCTGCAGTATAATCAATGGGCACGTACAGAAATATTCACAGTATGTGCCATGCTACACAACATAATCCAGAGGAAACAGCTTCAGTAGGATCAGCAAGGGGAAGGGGCACACATCCCACCACCATTGCCAAGGTCACCACAGCCACAGGCACATGAGGAGTCAGAGGGGGAACTCCCAGCTGCTCTGGGGGTAGGCAGATGTAGTCATGCTCAGTATGCCCTTGCATTGGCTAAGAGACAACGCACAGCACACTCACTCACCACCTAAGGGCCTAAAACCTTCATCTTACACACATATACATAGTAACACTGATGCCAAGCAACTCACAGAACCTCTTCCTCCCCATGCATTGGCTGTGTACTGTTTGCATCAGACAGAGTCAGCCCTGAACAAAAACTGTGGCAACTGCTGCATTTACAAGGTAAGTCCTGAACCTGGAGTGTTAAATGATATGAATGTGTCATTACTTGGTCTGGTAAGCAAGTAAAAGGTGGGAGATTTGTACAGAAATTATCTTAACATGTGACAACAGAGACTTAACTGACTTATACGTGTCTGTTACTATGTAGTAGGCCCTAGGCACCCAAGATTCACAGACAGTCATTCCTCTCAAAAGTACTGATGATCACTGCATGCCCTCAGTTTAGTGCCATACATTTGTACTAGAAAATAATTAGACAGAAGTTAGAAAGTAATGACACGCATTACAGTTTCTGACTTCATTGCCCTCAAGATTATTCACTATAAAGTTGGGAAATGTTGATGCTATCAACTGTCTAACTTTCCAAGGCCAATACAAGTCAAAGCTGCAATTACCAGTTCAACACTACAAATGCAGATATACTAAGGATCAAGTTAGCTATGCACCCTGAACATCAGACACAAAGCTTCAGTATCTACAAATCCAAAAGACAGAAAACAGGGATATGGCACAGTTATCACTTGCACAGGGTGTTGTGTAGGGGGCAGGAATCCTAGGCTGATAGAAAAGGTTGGTGAGTGTGTGTGTGTGTGTGTGTGTGTGTGTGTGTGTGTGTGTGTGTGTGTGTGTGAGTGAAAGAGAAGTAGGCAGACATTTGGATAAACCAACACATGGCCAGTGAGACAAAATGAGTAACTGCTGTGTGTTCGTGTCTGTAGAGGTCCTCCAGGTGAAATTGGTGTGTGAGTGTCTGCATGAACACAGCCAAGCTTTGTGCTGGCTCTATGTCTAGGTATGTCACAAAGGTGTGAGCCATGCATGGTAGAAGTAGCAGTTCATCAATTTAATCCCTGACCACGAGAACTGTCTCTGCAAGGAGTTGCACTGGCATGTTCACTCCCACAATCAGATGCACTGCTGCTACCTGAACATGACTGATGTTTGCTGGATAAGTTCCCTTCATGGGGATGCCCAGGACCACAACCCCATGGCCAGCCAAGTCTGGGTATGGACAGCACACTCACTGATGGAGCACTGGAAGTACTGCCTCTATGACTGGTGCCCCTCAGTCCATCAAAGACATTCCTTGTTCCAACGTATCATTCATCTGAGCCATTGACTCGAACAGGGTGGAGGCAGTCACACACGTCAGACTGTGCCACATCTACAACCCTAAGCATCTGTCTGCAGCACCTATGGGAAAACGCCTGTGCCTCCATGATGGCCTTAAACACATGCTGAGTGGCACGGGAAGAGACACCTGCACCAGGTGGAGGAGGGGCAGCAGGCCCCCTGCAAGCACCCTTATTAACACTCCTGTGTGGCACCTTGCCCACACATTGGCTACAGCTGGACTCAACAGGCACTAAAGCCACAGTAGCCACACTTCCTTGATCAATGGCCTTACCTTCCACCTGTCCAGTATCTGAGGGCATATTGGAATGGGCAGGCATAGGCCTACTGGCTATGTCCAATGGAACTGCATGAGATGGCTGTATGTCAACCTTGTGTCAGATTCAACCTCTGCACCCCCCCGACTGTGCCTCAGTTTGGCCACCAACATCATCAGAGTCTGCTGATACACTGACGTCAAGTGGCAGAGGGCCCACACCCCTACTGTTATGATCATCTGTGATAAAAAGCAACAAATACAAGAAAAAATTAATACCTACACTACTATAGTGCAATGTATGCTAATAAAGTAACAGTGCTGCCACTATTAAAGACAGTATAGCAATACACACAACAGGCCTGACAAACAGCAGACACTAAAATATTTCTTTAAACTGCTCAGCAGTACTGACATAAAAATGTTTGGCTTGCCATCAGCAGATGAGATTCTCCTCTGCAATCCAGATGGTCATGGAAGAAATTAAGCAAGAGATCAGGGCAACATCATCACAATTAACAGTAACACAGTGGGTAATATTTTTACACCTTTATACGTCCATTAACTACACTTTCAACATGAAAGTGGCTGACAACTCCAGCCTACGCTAATAACTGTAACACTCTTCAATCCCCCCCCTAAAAAAAGAAGTGATGCAGAAGTAACGTATTGATTTTGATTGTTTTACTATATAACCGTATTCAACTATTGAGATACCAATGCCTACCTGGAAGCTCCTCCTGGGACCTGTCTGCCGTCCCTGAAACTGTTGTTCAGACATCCAGCACATGCTGTACTGCACTCTCCTGGGAGGTGTCTGGATCCCTGATATTGGCAGGAACTTTTCATTGGGTGGTAGTGGTGGTTCCCTAGCAGGCCCTCCCTGCTAACCATCTGATCACAGCCTACTGCAGCTGCTCTCGTCCATGCAGATGTGATCATGTCAGTAACCCTGTGGCACAACTGCTCATATGTCCTGCTGTGGCCACCCACAGCATTCCGATCATCAACTAGCTGACACCATATCTGCAAACTACTTGCCATATCTCCCTGTTCCCTTTCTAGGAGAAAAGTACTACACTGCCTAAAGGAATATGTGATGATGTTATGTATTGCCATCTGTGCCAGGAAGAGTAGGGCAGTACATATGTAACATATACCAGGAAACTAGTTAGCTGGAGTTTTATAAACAATTTTGCGTCATTTGGCTGTCACACTAATTTTTACAAATACTTGTGTTAAAAATGTATCAGCAATGTTATTATAATGGATTACATGTATATGTTTAAACAGAATTCTGGAAGGGAAGAGTAGAAGGTTTTGAAATTGTTCTATAGCTTTCAGATACTGCAACAGATCTTAGCAATGGTCTGGGTGTGTACTGTACCAGAGTCAGGTGATCAAATGTGATGTCATTCTATAACCAGCACAGAGAATGGAACTCCCACTGCAGTTTCTTTTGTTTTGTTTTTTTTTTGGAACCTGATTAAAAGATCTATGTCAGTCAGTTGAGTTCAGTTTGGTTAGTCAGTTCAGTTTAGTTGGAAGCTCATCACTTTACCTTGTGGAAGTAAGCATCTCAGCATCTAATCTTGCCTTGCTGTAGTAATTAAGCTAGCTAGGGAACAGTTATTCTTTAGACAGTCAGGAAATACAGTGAGATTAGTTAAGTATTGTTTTTCTGCATCTGTTTGAATCTGTCCAACTGTGTTATTTTTATTTCTCCTGTTGCTGAAACTCTTGGTGTTTATTGTACTTGGATATTTAGTATTCTGATGTTTTCTCTTATTATTTATTATCAAATATTTTATACCTTTCATTGTGGCTAGTCTTTTAGAGAATACTTTTAACATCTTGAGAGTACTTGTGCTTACTTTAGTGATGCATTGGCCACTTTGAAAAGCCTTGCTGCTGTGGTTACATTTTATTTATATTAGTATTAATTTTACTCGATATAATTGGATACACTTGTAAGAGCCTTTGAGAGGCTGACTGGTGGCAGCAAGGTTACCTTTTAGTCTGGGCAGAAGGGGCACAGCTAGTAAATCTGTGCCAGTCTTTCCCAGGAATGTGACTATGTGAAAATCAAATACCCAGGTGTGGGTGTGTCCGCTATTTGGAAATGGAACACAGTGCTCCAAAATGAGTGTTGTTTGGGATCTGGAGAGACAGAATCGAATCGCAAGTCTGCAGCATGTTCCCTGTGCGTTCATGGGGGAAACTGTTTGGTGCAGAAAGCTGCATCTGAAAAAATTGTATGAATTCATTCCTGTTCTTAGTGACGGTCTCTCACCAATGTCAGCGGTGAGGACTGAGGCTCCTTGATTAATGGCCCAGAGAAGAGAGGCTGTCACAGAGTGGTGGGATATTAATTGAACTTCAGTAGTCTGTGGGCAGTTATCACTGAAGGTGTGTGTACTCTCAACAGCCACAAGGTAAACATTCAGAGTTTTATTTTCACAACAGTTTTTTTTATTTTTGTTTAGTTTCATCAGGGAAAGATGTCAGCAGATTTTTATGGTAAACTGACAAAGTACCAGTTGGCCAAGGTTTGCGAAGCCAAAGGACTGGTGCATGCTAACCGGACTCAGGAGGAAATGCTTTCAGTTTTAATTGCAGCTGCAGTGCAGACCAGTGGCCAGCAGGACAACCAGTCTGGTGATGGAGATGTTCACTCTTCAGAAACACAAGTTTTACCTTTTCCTCAGAGGACTTAAAAATCCATCTGGAGTTAGAGAGACTTGAACTGCAGGCTAAATGATTGGAGGCTGAAGAAAAAGAGAAACAGTGTCAACATGAGGTTGAAGAAAAGCATCAACATGAACTATAGGCCAAATGTTTGAAGACCGAAGAGAGACTGCAGTGTTGTAAGACCAAAGAAAAGCAGAAGCAGCATCAGCATGAACTGGAGGCCAAACATTTGGAGATCAAAGAAAAATGAGAAACTGAGGTGACTGGAGGCTGAAGAAAAAGAGAAGCAGCAACAACATGAGAGGGATATGTTGACTCATCACAGTCATGGAGGTAACGGGGAAGTGAATAACCAGACCCTATAAGCAATAAAGGTCAGTAAATTTCTTCCACAATTTGCAGAGGGAGATAACTTTGATAGTTTTATTCATATATTTGAGAGTATGTAGAACAGTATAATGCTGATCAAAATCTATGGGTATGGTTTCTGACCCCCCTTACTCCATGGTAAAGCTGTAATTGCTGTTTCTAAACTGTCTGATTCTGACTGTTTAAACTACAATAGAGTGAAACAATGTTTATTGACTTGTTATAAGTTAACACCTGAAGCTTACAGAAAAAAGTTTCATGAGCATAGAAGCAAGACAGATGAAAGTGTATGTGATTATATTGCCGAGTTAAACACTTATTTTCATAGGTGGGTGAGTGGGTGTCAGGTTACCATTTCAAAAGACTGGCAAAACTTTTGCTGAGGGAACAAGCCATTAATACTTTAGCTAAGGACATGAGAATCTGTCTGGCAGACCAGGAGCGCAACTCTGCAGATGAGATGGAGAGAAAAAGGATCTCTACTTAGCAAGCAGGGCAACACTGCACAAGAAGGGGATACCCTGTGCTGCACATAGATATAAGGGAACTCATTGTGCACAGTCTAAATCACCTGAACAGAGTCTACCAGTAACAGGGGAAGCCACTAGTTCAGGTGCCTAGCCAGGATCGGCGGGGTTGATGTTATAAATGTAACAAGAGGTGCCATGTAGCATAAAAATGTGCACTGAAGCAAGCTGGGGAACAAAAGGTGAGGGAAACAACAAGTTGGAATAACAATGTTCCGGTAGTACGACGCCTGGAGACAACAGGTGTACCAAACTATCATTGGAGTTTGTATCCTATCTTAGTAGATGGAAGACAGGCTACTGCTAAGAGAGACAGCTTCTGACATAACCACTGTGAAGCCTACAGTTGCTAAAGAAGAGAATTACTTGCTTGGCAGTCCACTTCAGTCAGAGCTTTACGAGAGATCCCATTCCAAATACCTTTGGTCAGGGCTCACCTTGACTGGGAGGATGGAAAAGGAAGCAAGCAGGTAGCTGTATAATATTCCTGCAGATGTCTTGCTAGGGAATGATTTTGATAATGCAGTACCTTGTGTGCATGCAGTTACACTCAGCTTGGAGACAGGCATATAGGTCTTGTAGCCTGGAGGAAACCCAGACAGACCCACACTTGAAGCTGGGGGTTTGTGATGTGGCTATTTCAGGGAGGGAGCTACCTTTTAGCAGCGAGCTTGAAAGTGAGCCACAACTACTGGTAGTTACTGATGTTCCCATGGACAGGGTGACTGCAAGGACAGTGGTGAGTGGTAGTACCCAGGCTGACAGTGAAACACTGCTGTCAGACGATACTAGGCTTCCTGTGGAAAAGGAGCTGGGAGGGGTCACAAATATAGAATTGAGACAAGCTCAGCTTTCAAACCCTACCTTATGAAGCTTGAGGGACGTAGCTAAGGAGACACCTGATGCTCAAGGAAAAGGGGAGTCTGTATACTGTCTCCTCACTAACATTCAGTCATCTCTAAAATCCAAACTCAACTCATGTTATAATAAAATTGCTATGTTTGTTACTAATGCTACTTGCTTATCTCACCACTATTCAAACTAAACTGGCTAGAAGTTCCTAACTACCTCTCTTATATCCAACTAACCACTGCTCACAAAATCATTTATAAGCCTTCAAAGTGCCCTGCTCTATCAATACTTAATCTATAGCACCCAAACAGACCTCTCCGGTCCAACAACCAGCTGTTCCTAAAGGTAGAAAAACCTAATCTCTCTGCCGGTCAAATACTTTACTCCTTCTCCATCGCAAAGATGTGGAACTCCCTTCTCCCAACACTTAGATCTTCCTGCTCAGCAACTGTCTTCAAAAGTTACCTAAAGCAGCACCTCTCCTCAACATGGCTATGCACATGTGCTGACACCACATCTCATAGAACGTAACCTCTCTACTCACACCACTCCCATCCTCCCTCTTTACTCCTCTATCACCATTTATTTTTCCTTGTATATCTTCCCCCTCTCACTTCTAAACTATTGTTTAAATTTCCTGATCTCCAATACATTATTCTTTTAGCCAATCTCTCTGTTGTTTCACCATCTAAACATGTTATAATATTTACCCTCTTCAACTGACTTCTGCAACTACACTACTCCTACTGCACAAGGGGCTTCATACGCTCATGTAAGCTAATAATTGTATGAACTGTTGAACTGAATGTCTTAATTTACATGATGTATATAACATAAATACTGTCCTAGATATAACTATGTGTACTATATGATGTACTGTCCTAGATTTAAACTATGTGTACTGTACGACATGTATCACTATACTTGTAATCTCTTATAATCATGTACTATACATATTTATTATATTCTGTATAGTATGTGTACTGTCTTATATGTGGAGCTTTTCTCCCCAGGCCTCCACTGAAAATGGACACTTTGGCCCAGTGGACCACTCCGGTAAACAAATGCAAATTAATAAAAAAAATAATACTGGAACAAAGGGATACTGTACAGAGTGTGGACCCCTGAGGGAGGACTAGTGCGTGAGGTAATACACCAACTGGTAGTGCCCATACCATACCATCTGGCACTTCTAGCCATAGCCCATTACATTCCTTTTGCAGATCATATGAGCATAAAGCGGACCAAGAGATGCATTATGCAGAACTTTTATTGGCCTGGGATTGCACGAGATGTAACAGGATACTGCAGGACCTGTGAGCAGTGCCAAAAGGTAGGCAAGGCAGGGGACAAGGTCAAAGCTGCAATGATGCCTTTGCCAGTGATTGAGAAGACATTTCAGAGGGTAGCTATAGATATTGTGGGGCCTCTGAATACCCCAAGCTCCACAGAGAAGTATATCCTGCTGGTAATAGATTATGCTACCAGATACCCTGAGGTGGTGGCTCTCTACTCCATCAAAGCAGAGATGGCAAATACTTTGTTAGAGATTTTCAGCAGGGGAGGTTTCCAGAGAGAAATACTGACTGACAGAGGTGCCAATTTCATGTAAGACCTGCTGGCTTGTCCGTGGAAGCACTGCGAGGTGAAGCACCTAAAGACCAACATTTACCACCCCCAGACTAATTGTCTTGTGGAGAGATTAAACTCTACACTAAAGACCATGATACAGGCATCTGCAGACCAGTTTAGGAGAGAACGGGACAAATATTTGCCCCATCTGCTGTTTGCATATACAGCAGTACCCCCAGGAATCCACAGATGTTTCACCCTTTGAATTGCTCTATGGGCATAGGGGGAGTGAGCCTTTAGATTTGATTCATGATGACTGGGAGGGTGAGTGTGAATACCACAAGGAGCCTGTAGTGGCATATCTCCTAAACCTCAGGACAAGGCTTAGGGAGCTCATGGTCTTGGTCCAGGAGAACCTGTCAGGAGCCCAATAGCACAAAAAAGTCTGGTATGACAGGAATGCTCGAGCCTGAGAGTATTCTGTGAGACAGTAGGTTATGGTGCTCATTCCCGTTAGACACAATAAGCTGCAGACAGCTTGGGAAGGACCCTTCAAAGTGGTAAGGAAGGTCAGTAATGTTAATTACATGGTAAAATCACTAGGCAGGAGGTGGGGGCACAAACTGTATTATGTTAACATAATGAAGCCTTGGCATGTCAGGGAGGTCCTTTGCAGACTGGAAAGGGCAGGGTTGACCATTAAGCCCAGTAAGTGTCAGGTGGGTATGGCAGAGGTCTCCTACCTGGGACAGAGTGGGGAATCGTAAGTTTAGGCCAGGACCTGCCAAAGTGGAACCTAATCAGGCTTGGCCTGCCCCTGTTACCAAAAAGCAGGTGAGGGCATTCTTGGGGACAGTGGGTTACTATAGAAAGTTTGTTCCCAATTATACTACAATAGCAGCTTTCCTCACAGACCTGACAAGGAAAAACAGGCAAGATAAGGTAGTGTGGACCCCAGCTTGTGAGCAGGCATTCCAAAAGCTTAAAGGGGCTTTGGGAGGATCCACTATGTAGCCAGTCCAGATTACAGCAAATAATTTGTTGTGTAGGTGTTTCAAACCATGGGGTGAGGGCTGCACTCAGCCAGGTTTCCTCAGAAGGAAAAGAGCACCCAGATGTATATCTCAGCTGTAGACTCTAACCCAGGGAGGAATGTTATGCAGCTATAGAAAAAGAATGTCTGGCCATAGTATGGGCACTGCAGAAAATTCAGCCTTATCTGTATGGAAAAAAATTTATTGTAGTTACAGACCACAATCCCTTAACATGGCTACATGAAGTCAGCCAGCAAAATGCCAATTTATTTAGGTGGAGGCTAGGGTTGCAGACATATGACATGACAGTACAGCACCGTAATGGGGTCAGCAATACCAATGCAGATGGACTCTCAAGACAGGGTGTAGGATAATGTGTTCCCAGATAGACACATTCCTCTCAAGCAACATTTTTCCAGGGTCACTTAAAAAACAAGCTTGAGTCTTCAAAGGGGGAAGATGTGATGATGTGAGGTATTGCCATCTGTGCCAGGGAGAGTAGGTCAGTGCATGTATAACATATGCCAGCAAACTAGTTAGCTGGAGTTTTGTACAAACTTTTGCATAATTTGGCTGTCACACTGATTTGTACAGTTGTTTGTGTTAAAATGTATCAACAATGTTATTATAACTGATTAAATGTATATGTTTAAACACACAATTCTGGAAGGGAAGAGCAGAAGTTTTTGAAATTGTTCTATAGCTTTCAGATACTGCAACAGATCTTAGCAAAGGTCTAAGTGTGTATTGTACCAGAGTCAGGTGGTCAAATGTGCTGTCATTCTATAACCAGTACTGAGAGGATGGAACTCTAACAGCAATTTCTTTTGTTTTCTTTGGAACCTGACAAAAAGGTATGTCAGTCAGTAGAGTTCAGCTCAGTTTAACTGAAAGCTCATCACCTTGCCTTGTGGAAGTAAACATCTCAGCATCTAAATCTTGTCTTGCTGTATTAAGTTAGCTAAGGAATAGTTATTCTTTAGACAGTCAGGAAATACAGTGAGATTAGTTAGAGTGTTTTTTCTGCATCCATTTGAATCTGTCCAACTATGTTATTTTTATTTCTCCTGTGATTGAAACTCTGCCATTTATTGTACTTCGATATTTAGTATTCTCATGTTTTCTCTTACTATTTATTATTAAATATTTTTGTATCTTTCATTGTGGCTGGTCCCTTAGAGAATACGTTTAACATCTTGAGAGTACTTGTGTTTATTTTCGTGATGCACTGACCACTCTGAAAAGTTCTGCTGCTTTGGTTGCACTCTACTATTTATATTAGTGTTCATTTTACGCAGTATAATTTGATACACCTGTAAGAGCCTTAGCGTGGCTGACTGGTGGCAGCATGGTTACCTTATTGTCTAGGCAGAAAGAACACAGCTAGTAAATCTGTGCCAGCCTTTCCCAGGAGTGTGTGTGTATGTGAAAATCAAATACCCAGGTGTGGGTGTGTCAGTTACTTGGAATTGGGACACAGCGCTCCAAAATGAGTTTTGTTTGGGAGCTAGAGAGACAGAGTCAAGTCCCAGGTCTGGAGTGTGTTCCTTGTGTGCTCTTGGGGGAAGTTGTGGTTGGTGCAGAGAGCTGCATCTGAAAAATACTGTGTGAATCCATTCCTGTTGTTAGGGATCATCTCTCATCAGTGTAGGTGGTGAGGATTAAGGCTACTTGATTACTGGTGTAGATTAGAGAGGCTGTCACAGCATCCACAATCACCTGGTTCTCAGTATCTCTGAAGGGGATCTTTGAGGATTAACATGCCTGGGTGGCATACTCTTAGGTGTCTTAAAACACAACAGAAGGATAATATACACAAGTATCACATAACTACAAAATACAGGTTTCCAGATAAAACAGAAAATGCAGCCAGTCTAGCGATGTGAAATACAAACAACAGGCAGGATGCAAAACAAGAGGAGTAAAAAGAGCGACACATCCTTGTTTGTGCCATACCATTAACAGACCTTTGTCCCCTCAAAATAACAGTATGCCCTTGTTTGTGCCATAACAGTAACACACCTTTGCTCCTCCCCAAAAGAACAGTGTACACTTGTTTGGGCCATAACAGTTATTTACCTTTGCTACCACCCAAATGAACAGGAAAATGACACATTCTGCTAACAAACCACTTTGAAATGCTAAAAGTGATATCAAAGGAACTGTGCCTGAAAGATTTGTATATATTTATCATATAGCATTCCATTTTCATGTATTGGCAATCATGTACATCTCTGAAATGGCATGACAAACATGCCCATGCCATCAGTACACTTCTAACTAATGCATACAGATAAAAGTGTAAAAACCTTTGCTTCAGATTTTTCTTAAAGATTCCAGTATATGCAGCATGTAGCTGACAAAACGCAAGCATATCTTCTGAAGTGCAGTTCTCTTCTGTACAGCTAGATCCTGAAGAAATAGCTTATCTGCAGTCTTCCCAATATAAACAAGTCTCCCCAACATCAGCTTGCCTAGCTACATGGTTGCCTTATTATATAGTGTAGATTCAAGGTGGTTAGCATGGTGAATATGCAAATGAGGTGTTAATTCATTAGAATTGCTGAATCCCAAATACTTGGATCTGTGTAGGAGATGTAAATATAGTGCAGGTACTCCTACAGTGTTTGGTTTTAATGGATTGCAGCTGTGAATGATTAGTGATTGGGAAAAGGAAAACGCAACCGCACTGCAGCCTGCCTTACTTCAACTGGGTGCATCAGGTTACATCTACAAAGTGTTAGACGTAAGGCTGGAACTGTAAGTAAGTAGCATACAATTTACAGGTTGTGTTCCTTAACATCCAACCTGCCCTTCATTTGCTGGCAACTACATTATTATTATATTATTTTCACTTAATATCCTCACACATTTTAAGGTCAATGATACACAATGGCTTACACACTGCATGCCTCAAATAACTGGTCAGATAAATGAAGAATGGCCAACAAACATAGAAATTGTATAACTGCTACTCCAGTGCGTCTTAAACCTGAATGTAATGTTATGCATGTTTAACTTTGAAAATAATGTTATGTTTTGTAAAGTGTTTTATAATAAGATAGTACTATATGTGCTACATGCTGGTATTGCTTATCACTGTAATATGCTTGAAACTAGCATTTACTAAATGTTCAATGTGAATTATTATCTTGGAGCTTTTCTCCCAGGGCCTCCGCTGAAAATGGACATGTATCCAGACAGACTATCCCAGTCAACAAATGTAAAATAAAAATAAAATAAAATGTAAGACAGAGCTGTACATTTGCAAGCAGTAATCATGATAGGATGTATGATCACTAGGTGCACTACATGCAAAAATAATAAATGTACAAATAACACTTGTATGGTTTGATATCACTGTAGATGCTGTTGCAGGTGGTTGTGTGCAGATTGAGTTCAGTTCTTTGCTGCAAAGCTGTGTGTGGCAATGAGGGAAAAGGGGCCCATCCAGTGTTCTAAATGCTCATTGGAGTGATAGTTCAAATCCAAATCTATGTAGATATATCTGCTGTGAGCCATCATTTTCTTATGTGTATGTCATACATTGGTTTTCCTCATTTCAACCACTTGCCTCTTTTTCTTTTTCTCCTTTTCTGTCTTTGTCTAATGTTTTTTTTTTTTTTTGGGGGGGGTTAGTGTTTACTCGATGTAGTGCTTAGAGCAAACATGGGAACAGAGAAAATGAATGCCAGGTTTGGCTGTGCTTATCTCATTTGCCCAAAGTGTGGAAGTGTGTAAACTGGACAACTGGACTCCCTCACGAAGCAGACCGGACTCAGATAGCCAAAAACAGAAAAATAATACATTCAATTAATGTTATTGGGTATAATGCAAACCTGCTAAACAGTGCTGCATGGTGGTTAACAGCCAGACCTTAAGAATGATTAGTAAAACTGGGAATGTTATGTAAGTAGTCCTGTGGCATCAGGAATAAGTCGAGGTCTGGAGCACAGATGGTCCTGGGTTCTAGTACAGGGTATGCAAACTTTTTTTCACTGTTATGACATTTGCAGTCTATAGCAATGAACTGAAAGATAGACAAATGTTATTTCAACCTTCTTGTGGCAACAGGTGTAATTGTAGGACTGCCATACACATGGTCCTGGGTTCGAATACAGGATATTCCATGCACGTTTATGTTGTTCTACTTCCCATTATAGTCACTCTCACTTATAACACTTGAGATAGAGGAGCTGATAGTAATTATATATATGAGGGCTGACACTGTAGTATTGTGTCAGTTATTTATTTATATTTGTATTAAATCACACTTACTATCAGATGTATGACTGTGGGTATACTGTGATTTATATTCCTGTAAGTATAATTCTGCTGTTTGGATCGGCATGGCCTTCACATTTGCCTAACACACATACACAACTGCCTGTACATCCAATAACTTTGGAATTGTAATTGCAATTATGTAATACCTCACTGCTGCTCTCCACTTCCCACCACGCATAAGTGTTGCTCGGGGTTGCGCACTTCTGAGTAAAGCATTTGTGCAATGGTAAGCAGAGCACAACAGTTTAAAATAGTGCACACACTAGTAGTAAATGTGATAACTGGAATTGGTGGGAAAGTATCAGTCTCCACTCCTCTAGATCCATGGCAGACATGGCAGGCATTTGTGGGGAAGGTGCCATGTTTATGGCACAGTGGTGGGGTGTCCAGGCATCCAAGATTTTTAATGAACTCCTAGTTAAGAACCACAATGACAGGCTTCTGCAGGGGAACTATTCCGGTTCCAAGATAAGTCTGAGGCTTGGGATTCTTTAGCCTGGGCTGTATTCAGTGCCACCAGTATTCTGCCCACTGGAGAGCAATGTAGGCATCATTATAATGACACACAGAGGAGGAAGAGGGATACAATCAACCACCGGATTCAGTAATTTAGTAGGAATGAGGACATCCCGGACCTGTGCAAGTATCATCTACAGAGAGTATATGTAAGACTGGTATTCATAATGGTCTTCTGTTCTTTTTTTTACCAAAGCTGACAATGACCGTAAGTGCAATGTCCAAACCCATGGGGCTAGATTGGTGAAGATGAGGGAAGCATGTGGTATGTATGCAGCAGAACAGTACTGTTACTGTAGTACTACTTCCTATGTATCAAATTCAGCATGCATATTTCAGCTGTAAAAGCAAGTATGCATGCATTAGTCTATAGCACAAACCAAGAGTACAATATTAGACTTTAGTCAGAGGTTGTTTTCAAATACCACACTTCCCAACTATACAATACTATTAATTCTTCAATAATAGTTGAAGTAAAACCTCTATACCAATGGCACAAATGCTGTGCTGTAAACTGTATGCACACGTCAAGGATTACTTGCTGCAATCTGTAGTACAGTGTGCATCTGTTAGGAGCTGGTAGTCTTAAATGTAAAAGTTAAGAAAATAGAATCAAATAATTGTATTAATGCATTGTAGATGACATATAAAGGTACTAATCTTATCTCTTTTTTCCTCTGACCTCAACCATTCTCTTTATTTTATTTTTATTCTAGTTAAAATTTGTCTTTTTTGTTTTATTTTCTTTTGTGAATACTTTCTGTTTTTATTTTATTTTTATGTTATTTTAATGTTATTTTTTTATTTTATGTCAAAATTTGTCAATGTTATCGATGTGTATGACTTCACTAAATGCTTTACAGCCTAGCAGTGTAGGCCTGCCCACCCCACCCCCCCACCCGCTCCACCAGTTCCAGCACTGATGCCCAGCCCATCTTGAAGCCAACCTGGCAGCACTGCCTCTGCTGCCCCTGCACTACCTGCACCCTCGGCTGGTCCACTGGTACCCTCCAGGAACAGTGGTGGAGGTGTTGATTTTATCACCAGCACTGAGCTGCCAGGGATGTAAGGTTGTACTCCACACCACTGGTGCATGCCTATGCCAGCTGGAGAGGCTGCTCTCCCTCATTTTGCATAGTACTAGGAGGAGGAGGAGATGGAGATGTCAAGCACTCCCACCAGTGGTGGAGAGAGGTGACAGTGATGGCAGTCCAGTGAGTGATGACTCCATTCTCACCGTTGCCCAGCTTAAACGACCAAGGGTTCGGGATGTCCCCACCCTCACGCCAATCATGGTGTCCCCAAAACTTGTGTCCATCACTGTCCCTGTCTATCTTGTTTGTCTTGACTGTCTGAAACTGCTTCCTCACCTACCCAACTTACCTGACCCAGACATACCTATGCCCCTTCCCCAACATTCCTTTCTCTCTCAAAAATAAAATAAATGCACACCTGTCTCACAAAACAAATCATCCCATACATAATTCTCCATTTCCCACGTGTCTTTTTGTCTCACTTGATTCGGTCTACTTAGCTTTACAACATGACTGTGTTGTGGTTACCCTTCTCTCTGGAGGTGACAGTCTAAATTCAGTTAATAATTTACACACATGTTCACTTTACACTGTTACAGAAACAGATAATTATGGTTCTTTCCTACCTCCTTACTGCACATTCCTGCCCTGCTTTCCCTTTGTTCTTCCCCCTGCTTGCTCCACATTTCACCACTGTCCTGTCTACCCCATTTCACCTCCTTAATCTATTTTTGCACTAAGGTGCACATCCCGCACCATCCCACAGCAACTGTGAATGGCAGCATTGTATTTAAAAGTATTATATACACCTATATTCGAACCCACTACTATCTGGACCCAATAATGGTATCAATGCATTAACACATACTGCCAGAGTCAGTTAAGCAGCAGGTGTATTTCACAGTCTCAATACCGTCAGACTTTAGCAATGTGGCTTGCATTTGCATACTGCTTAGCTACATGTAAGCATGTATCTTGCATGTGTATGCACTTTGGTAACCATCACGCAAACCCACAGCTCTATGGAAATGTACATATTATGCTGAATTAATGTTGTTTACTGTCCACTCCCTATGTATGACATGAAATTACATGTGGAAACATTATGATCTGAGGGACCTATCTAAAAATATGTCACATATTTACAATACATCCATGTGTTCCACCCCAAGCACTGCAACCCTGGTGTCTCAGTACTTTTTCCACACATATATCAACCACAGTACAAAATGTAATATCAAATGTTGTGTGCAATGTAATGCACATCAATCTGGTAACATGCAGAACTATAACTATTGCTCCATATGGCTAAAAGCCCTTATCTGCAAGGCTAGGGAAGGAATCAGCATGGACCCTAGCCACAGGCACATAGGTGACCTTTAACACACTTGACCTGACCCATTTTGTTTTTGTCAGGGGTAGATCTTGCTTATTGAAACTTGTGGACTTATTGAATATTGACCCTAAAGACCGGGGATAAGGGATAACAAGACATACCGCCTATGTTGAGTTATCCAAGGCCTTTGACACTATCCCTCATTCATGTCTCATAGTGAAGATCTTCCATTTCAAAATTGAGCCATATAGTAGTAGAGGGATAAAAACTGTCACACTGACAGAACACACACTCTCAAAGTTACGGACTGTACCTCCACACCTCTACCACTAGTCACTTACCATTAGAATAAACAAGGATCTGTGCTGGGTCCTCAACTGTTTGCAAACTACATCCCTAAAGTGCAGGCAGTGGTAGACACCTGATGGTTTACCAAATTTGCAGATGACTGCTGCACTAATATAGAATCCCCAAATGACAGTAACGTATTACAGAAGGGGCTGCTACACACAAATGACTGGTGCCAACATTATGGACTGAATCTTAAAGGATACAATGCCTCATTGTCCCCTTTGACAATGAAGTACCCCTGCTAATTATAATAAGCATAGCACCCCTGTAAGCTGAAACACAGTGTTGAGAGACTTGGAAACACATGTTGCTAGCAATCTACACTTTCATCACTATGTGCCCATAGTGGTGGCACACACATTCTGCACTGTGCACATCTTACATATGGACATCACAACCAAGACCAGGGTGGTCACACCTCTGCTGTACTCTAACCTTAGCAGACCACTAATTGAGTACAATGCTCCCTTCTCTCTGTACCTCACCAGATACCTGCAGCAACTGGAGAAGGCATAGGGTTATGCCTAGGAGACTCCAGGGCCTCAAAACATGACATACATGGAAAACATGAAAGACCTGTCACTGTACTCTGCATCATGCAGGCTTCTGAGAGGAGGCCTATGCCTCCCCCTCCAGAGCAGTCTCACACCCTGGCCTACTGGAAATGCTGGATATCTGCAGATCAAATGAGACAAGAATAACTTAGTGCAGATTTCTCAACCTAGCCTGTGACATACCAGAACATGCTGGGGAGACAGAATTATCCCCTAATGATTCACACTCCTCTGTAATAGGCTCCCACTGCACATGAAACAATGCTCCATAATGACCCTGTTCAAGCGCAACCTTCACTACTGGTTGGGTGATTGTAAATTTACTTCTGGGGTGGCATCTATGTCCCTCGTGGGCAAGGCCAGTTGGCGCTGCTCACAAAATCACTCTGCTAACAATGACCATCCAACTATGCTCAATAAGGATATTTGTGTTTTTACATAGCTAGGCGTCTAAACATTGTAGGGCCATTAGGCTAAACATTGAAGGGCCATTAGGCTAGTAGCCTCACATGACCCTATGAAGCTATGAGCCTATGCAGGCCTCCCAGCATGTCTCCCACATGGCCTGCTGATGTCATCTACTACAAGTTCACCTGCACTCTTATAAAAGTCAGACTTGTGCCATGGCACGTCCATAAAGTACTGTGTTCTGTAGTCTGTGTACTTAGATAAGTAGGAGTTCTGTTTTCACTGTAGTCAAGTGTGTGTGTGTGTGTGTGTGTGTGTGTGTGTGTGTGTGTGTGTGTGTGTGTGTGTGTGTGTGTGTGTCTCTAGACAGAAGAACAGAAGTGTGCATACCACAGTTACTGCTTCAGTACCAAGGATTGACAGTTTTCTGATTCTTGCCGACACCTATGCATCCATTTCATGCAGCACACCCAAGATCTTGTCCCCCACATGGCTTGCTGATGTCATCTACTATAATTTCACCTGCAGTCTTTTAAAAAGTCAGACTTGTGCTCTGGCACTTTTGTAAAGTACTGTGCTCTGTAGTCTGTGTACTTAGGTAGGAGTTTTGTTCTCACTGCAATGAACTGTGTGTGTGTGTGTGTGTGTGTGTGTGTGTGTGTGTGTGTGTGTGTGATCTGTTGCTTGACATTACAGAGAGCATTTTACAACAGCATGTGGGACACTGTTTTATTTTCAGCAGTCATCAGCTATAATGTGTTGTCTGAGACACTTCCAGTCAGACTTGAGCTGTGGCACCTGCCTTACATACAGGGGTCTGTAGTCTGTATACTTACATAGGCAAGTGTTGTATTCTCACTGCAGTCAACAGGGTGTGTGTGTGTGTGTGTGTGTGTGTGTGTGTGTGTGTGTGTGTGTGTGTATCAGCTCTTGCTTGACGTTATAGAGAGCCTTTTGCACCAGCATGTGGGACACTATTACCATATTTTCCTCAGGAGACACTTGTCATTAGATATATCAGACTTTTGGATATGCAGTACTCCCACCATGGCAGGGTCAGAGACTGGCCTGGAGACCAGGCAGACAACACCTTATCCTATACCAGACAGATTACAGTGACACTAATTATACATGCATCATGGCATGGTTTGTAGGCACTGTGTTATCTTGCTGAGAAAGCCCTGTGCTCTCTCCGGCTGCAGCACATTTCTGGTGAGGTACATACAAAAAAGAGCATTATATTCTATTACTGTTCTGATGAGATTTGACTGCAGTGCTGTCGTACAACTGTAAGATCTGCATATGATGGCATGATGTATGATGTGCACTACATAGGCTTTCGATACTAGTGTGGACACCTGGTTGAAGTTCAGACTGCTATCTACATGTGTTCCCAGTGCTGGGGGTGTCAGCATAGCAGGACTGTTGTCAATGCTGTCATTAATATGGAATTCCACTTTTCAGATAGTTGTACAGCGTGTGTCTTTTTCCCCATTCATTTGTCTGTGTCAGCTCCTCCTGTACTATGTTATCATCATTGGTTGGACTCAATGATAGTACCCAATTTACAAGAATCAGCAAACTTGGTAAGGCAATGGCCATATACATTAGTCTGAACTGTTGAGAAATTAGTCTAAACAGTGAAGGGCCAAGTACAGATCCTTGGAGTTTGCCAGTGGTGGCAGCTCTACTGATAACAGGTTGATTTACCAACTTTCACAGTATGTGTTCTGTCTGTGAGCTAACTGGTTATTCATCTACTGATGTAAGAGTTAATGCCCGGCTGGGAGGGTTTCTGAATGATACCTGCATGGGGGATTGTGCCAAAACCTTAGGCCAGATCATGACAGGCAGTGTGCACTATCATACCTTCAGCCAAGCTTATCACATGGTAGCAATGGCCTGTGACAACATCACAGATCACCAATGGTGTGACTCAGCACATGCATCTTCCTAGTATGGTTGAATACACAATTCAACAGCCTCCACATAGTCTATATTCCCATACAAGGGTGTATATCAACATGCATCCACCAGAGTAGAGGGGACAGCACCGAATACATTCATGTACGTATAGAGATATCCTGACTCTCCTCAACTGTGAGGTGGACCAACATGTGATCACAGACCGCTTTGACGTGTACACTATCCATATTCTGGCTGTGTGCAACAGACCTGTGTGAGTTGTTAATACTACATCACATGTTATATCAGATAGATGTCCTCAAAGAGGTCATCAAGGGCATGCATGATGACAACAGTATCATCTTGTGGAACTTGACTAGTTCAAGGCATTTGACAAATCCACACTGAGGTATTCACTGTCTTATGTGGCCATAAACAGCTATATCACCAAATGGGTAGATCAGTGTATCCCATATGTGGCATCTCACTATGTTGAATGTGTGACATGACCTATATCTCAGGTCCAGTGATCAGATCCATACATCTGGGCGGTCTTCCTGGTCAATGTGTGAAAATTATACAAATGTCCATGTC
>NC_056744.1:1135318541-1135466989 GCF_019279795.1 Protopterus annectens | reverse complement strand
TCCTATCACACTTCTGTATAAATCACATTAATATTCACAAATGGCATATAATTATTTACAAAATTCTAGTTAGCTGGGCTGACAGTATTTCCCTTTTGTCACACCCATAATGCTCTCTACACGGAGTTACTCTACAGATCTGCAGCATGTTGCTCAAAAGTGAAGCACAAAGCAAACCAAATGCTATTTACATAAAACCCAAGTACATAAAAATCCACTAGATCATGTCTACTTATGGCTGGGGAAAGGAAGATGGGACCACTCATTCATATCAATCATTATGGTAACTAAATTGCTTTTATATCTGAAACAAGGAAGTCCATTCTCTTTAACCATTAAGACAGAGTCACAAGCCGGTCTCCTTGAAGGGAAATCATGGAAACCAACTTACATCTCTGTGGATCCAAAAGACCACTCAGACCTGGAAACTACATCCAGCTTACAGTATCTTGTAAAAGCATTCAGAGAAGCCCATGTCACAGCTCTACAAATACAGTTCACCATATGTGATAGAATCCCAAATGCTACAAAATCCCGGTCTTAAAGCCAGTGACTTGAGTGCTTTGCATCTCATGTAGGCTGCGGTTTACTAAAATATGAATTTAGGCAAGCAGCTGTGGGCAGGGATTGCTTCTCACACTTAAACTTGATATGAGCTCAAGCAAGCAGCTGTAGGGACGGAGCAGGAGGGGTTTTAGGATTAGGAGGTGAGAGGGGGGTCAGAATTAGGGAGCAGGAGGGAGGGTTAGGGTTAGTGCTACGAAGCAGAATGGGAGTTGTACGGTTAGGGACAGGGAGTGGAGGATTAAGGTTAGTGACTAAGGAGTTGAGTTGGGAACTGGGTGAGAGTTTAGGTTCTGGTAGTGCATAGGTTTGGGTGCTGGGAAGGCTATGCAGAAACAGGAGAAGGACTGGTGGGAGTTCGAGCACTTGCTTTTTCAAACAAGTGACAGTGAGCCAGTGTGCAGCAAGCTACTACCATGTGAGCAACTGCAATAGATGCCCATAAATATTATAAAAGCATGAATCCCTGAAAGGAGCACGAGAGGTAGCCAGTGCTGTGGTTGAATGTTTGGCAGCCAGAGTAAGCAACATTTATTTGTATTTTTCATAAGAACATTTCATACAGTCTTAAAGCTACTTAAATAAACTGACATTAGACAACTGGGAGCATGAGCTTTTCTGAAGAAAAAAAAAATAATAATTAAAAGTGTAGAATATTACTTATGGAATTAGTTCAACTCACAAAATCTAAGCTGCCTCTATACATCCCTACAGGTACTTACCTTTCATGGAATAGCAGAGGGAAAATCCATGCAAATTAATGGCCTGATTCAAGTTCATTTATGTGGCTACAGTTGGCGAAAGGGGACATTTTTTCCATAGTTACACACTATCCCCCTGAAAAAACAGGTAAGGGGGTTTTAACACACAAGGTCTGTCACTAAGAAATTCATCTGTTGGAATTTGTAGCAATTACAAAATTTTCTATGATAGCTTCAAAGAAAGCAAAGTTATCTTTGCAAGCATGAAGTACAAATCTCAAGGAGGAAAGGGGCAGCTTTAAACAGAGGTCTAATCAATAATGTACCCCAAAGAAAGGCTTTGCAAACCATTAAAGAAGCAGACAGACAGCCATGAAACATTTAGTGAAAGACAGAAATGGCAGCAAGGCGAACCTTAATGGATGAATAACTTATGTCACTATCAAAGATCTGGGACAGTTGTGGCTATGATACCTGGCATAGGAGTTGAAAAAGGAAATTTGGGCTCATGAAGAAGCCCAAATGTAAAAAAGCATGTCCATCTGCTCTTAAACATATTTTCTGTATTAGGTCTCTTTGACAGAAGTGTGGATCTAGGTAACTTAGCAAGGAACATAGATTCCTGTCTATTTCTGTATGTGGAAAAAACATGTGGTTAAATAAACGGAGTGTGAAGATATAGATGAGAATTGCCAGATGGGTGAGTCAACAGGATTCAGGAAGGCTTTAGACAAACTTGCCTGCAAGTCAAGGACACTGCAAAAGAAACCACACCTGCTGGGGCCAAAACAGAGCTATGAGAATGACTCTGAACTTGGTCTAACTGGCTTTCATTTGGATAATGGGAAATGGGGAGAAATGTAAAGTAAATCCTCGGGGACATTCTTGAAAGACAACATCATAGGAAGGTTTCCTTATTGGGGGATTAGAGAAACAGAATTTAAAGAATAATGAACAGCAGCCTGTGACCATGGGCCTTTAACTATCTGCCCCTGACAATGCACCCCTCCACCATAGCGTAGAGGCATCCATTCTGACAACCACTGTAGCAATGGGGAAGATAAATGTACTACCCAGAGTGAAGCTTGGAATGTGAAGCTACCACTACAAGTGGCTTTGGCATACCTTGGAAATTCTAACTTGAAAAAAATAATGGTTCTTCCAGCTGAGACCATTGTACCTCAGAAATCCACGCCTTAATTCTCAGGTCTACGTTCAGCCATCGAATGGAAAAATTGCCGAATGGCATTACATCGAAAATGCCGTTTAGCAAAACTCCTCATGTGGAGGGCTGTGCCCCCCACACCACCTGCTGATTATAAATACAACTCCAAGCTTGCACTACAGTGGGGAAAGGGCAAATTTCCTGATCTCTACCATAATGCGATCTTACTCAAATGGCTCGATGAATAGCATGTTTGATGAGACATGCCGTTCAATGCTTTTATCCATTCGATGGCTAAACACAGACCCTTAATCCTCATGTGATACCTAGTGTGAGTAAGCATATGCAATGCTTCTACCAGAGGACCCAGTGCTTTGAGAAAAAAAGCTGCTGGGATTGCTCAAGACTGAAGTGGCTGAGACAGTGCTAACTGGATAACAGGTGTCCTAGCTAGTGGAAAATGAGAAAATGACACTTGCAAGACAGAGTGCCCAGGATGCAACTGATGAATGTGAGTGTATATGATAGCTCCTTTTTGTGCACTGCAGTGTTTACCATAATTTACAAGGATGAACATAACATAAAGAGATTTCTGTTGCGTCACTGGCTTGTCAAGAGCTGGCATAGTCAGAAGAAGGTAACTCTGTAAGGAAACACCCAACTGCCTACAGCATCTGGTTCACTGTAGTTACCAGCACGCATTTTGTAAATACTCTGGGGATTTAGATAAGACTGAAAGGAAGTGACTGGAACTAATAATGATTGGTTCCTACTCAGAAATGTTGCAACCTCCTCAACTCTTTTGCAGTCTTTACGTTGACACAGATGTCTTGGAGGTCTAGAGAGTAAATCCGGTCTCCTTAAAACAGAACTAAAATTACTGACTGCACTATGAGCATCTAGAATTTCTCCTTGGGGATGACTTCATTGAGACCACTTAACTCCAGTATTATCCTGATCTGCTTTGTTTTCTTTGGAACCAAAAAGATCCTAAAAATTCTGGAATAATACAAAAACCCTCTAGTTTGGCAAGACATCTCAGATTTTCCTATTCTGAATGACGTTTACAGCCTCTTTTCTCACTACATTCTTTTGGTGGGATGGATCACCAGACAATGGAAGAGTGTGGTTTGTATGAAATGTGCAATGTAACAGCTTCTCTGGATATTATAGTCTGTATCCATTTATATTACATGGTTGCCAGCCATACATTTCAATGGAAAAACAGAAGACTCCCGATTGCCTCCATTGTGGGATAGCCGGGCAACACCTTATGTATTTGTCTTCTGTGCCCCACCTGGAGAATCACAATATCTCTAGTTCTGCTGATTACATTTGCCTTTATGCCAGCATCCATTTTAGACATTATCCATGGTCTCAGTAGTTTCCACAAGGCCTTGGAGATTTTTCTTTTGTCCTTCAAATGAAGAGCCATGACAGCCTTGGCTCTGCAGATTATTTTGGTCTTTCCACCAACATTCATTCTGAAAGTTGCCACGGCCTCGGTGGTTCCACCCACATCTCTGATTTCCTTGTTGCAAATGGTCATGCTTTTACTAGAATTAATGTGAACCTTTCTGCATCAGGAGATAGCGTAAATGAGGACTATGAAGCTTCATGCCAACAGCAAATAAGGTTTCCCCTTTTTCCTACTGTCTTACAGGTTTTCCTTAACCTATGGTTCAAAAAAGGTGGGTGGTGTTAAGCAGTGAAGTCATAAAATTCTCAGTAGACTCAGTCAGGGGCAGCCAATCATAACTGCAGAGAGCAACACCAATGCCTGTTGCCCTAGCTATGCCATATGTAAAACTGTAAGCCAAGTGCATCTAAGATTTGATACAGAAAAAAAATTACCTCCTATTGTGAACATCTTAGTTTTAAGTGCATCATCTAGCAACTCCTCAAGCTACCTGGATGTTTCATCCACTAGCTCTTGTTAGAACCTTAATGACCGAGATGAATACTTTAACATCCATATGGTAAAGGTGGAAGATATGTAACCCCACTTCCCATATCTGTCCGGCATTCCAGATTCTCTACTTGGGGTGGACAGCTTGGATCTCGGGAGTGAGAACCTTTTTGGAGGATACCAAACTGATTACAAAATCAATCATGGGGGTCTGAGCCCACTAAAACTTGAAAGGCCATAATGTCTTCTTTGCCCACCTGTGCATTGGTGCTGCAGCACTGTTTTCTTTTCTAAGCCTCCCTGTTGAAAAGATCGACCTGTCAGTACCCAGGAAGAATAATGGCAAGATCAGAAAGCCTCCTTAAAGATTCTTTGCAGAGATGCCATGAGATCTGCATGCCACTCCCTCTTTTGCTTCACTATTTCAGGGATCTCTCAAACTACAACATTATCTGGAGGAAATGGTAGAGGACTCAGCACCATCCCAATTGTGTGCACCTGGTATACATGACCCCACCAGGGAGTCAATGTGCTTTCTCAAGCATTTGTGCTTTCTACCTACCCAAGGGGGTAACATGAAGGAGAAACGAGCAAAGCTCATGCAAGATATTCATTGTATGTCCTGCCAACAGTTCTCAATCCTCTGTCCTGCTGCCAAGATGACTAAGCAGCAGAAGGAGAGGATGGGACAAAGTGTTACTCGGTTGAGATCAACACAGCTACATGGGTCAAGGGAAGCACACACAAAATAGTCTGCAGCATCACCGTGGAAAACGACAACCAAGATGCATTCACCGCCATACAATATCAAATCCCAGAGGTTAACACCCACTGCCCCTGGCACCAATGTCCATAACTCCAGTGAAAAACTCAGTAGTGACTATCAAACTCCAGAAATTGAAAATGGAGGACCCACCAGGCCCAAAATTGACTCAGGCTCAAAACCTGAAGCATAAGGAAATTGCCTGAAGGCCCAATTCTGACATCCAGGGCCAAAAATAGCCTAGTACTGGCAGCATTATCACTAACACCACAGATATCAATGTCATCAACATGGAAGGTGCAAAAGTAAATGTCTGTGATTCCCTAAGCCAAGACCACATCCAATACCAAAATGTTTGTTGGTGTGGTCACCTGCAGGGTGCTGAATGGGCTCACTGGGACTGGTGCAGGGACAGCTGCTAATGAGGAGATAGCTGAAAAAACAATTCAAGCAGTACTCTTTTCCAGTCTGGTACCACAGGAGGAAGGGACAACACACACCTCCTGCTGCAGCATCATAAAAGTTCACATCTTCATGTAGTCCAAATTACTTATTTATGAATGTATGTATTATTTATTGATGTTAGTTTACTGGGAAAGTCCAATTGAACCTAGAAGGCCCATTTTCAGCAGTGGTTCAGAAAGAAAAGATTCACATACATCCAACGTATGATGTATTGCTCTATATATAACAACATACAATAAATTTAAGACAGTGGTACCATTACAGTTCACAACTGGGGATACAAGATGGTAATATACATTCCATAAATAGAACAATTTAACATCAATACCAGTGAATTTTAGAAGAGTAATTATATAGGGGAATATGCATATGTACATTTTATTACTGTAAATGAGAACAGGAAATCCAGTTAGAGAAATGCGATAAGTAGCACAGGAGGAGGACATAAGAAGATGAGAGATTAGCCAGAAGTGGATTACGAGCACAGCCAAGTTTTGACAGGAACTCCTTGAGTGGCTTTGAATATTTGTATGTTTGGGTTGCATTTTATGGGTCATGGGATGGAATTCCAGTTTTTAGCTACAGGTGTTGGAGTAGAGACTGGGACCTAGAGATTTACTGGGTTTGTAGACGGAGAGAAGATATTTGCTGTCAGAGTGAAGAGGCTTTGTAGGGTGGTAGCAAGGGAGAATGTAGTTGAGGGCAGGACAGATAGAGAGTTTATAAATTATGTTCTATGCTGTAATTACCTGTAGGTATGTGAGGTGATGGTGAAATTCTAGCCAATTTAATGAGTAAAGTGCAGTATAGTGGTGAGTGAAGTGCGTTGAGTTAATGTAGAACTTTACAATCTTATAGCATACATCAAGTTTACATTTTAGTGTGGTTTGGAAGTTTGTCAGTACTAGTGCTCCATATAGGGGTGAGGGATGGAGCTATATAATTGTGAGGATGATTTCTGTGGCTGAATTTAGGAAGTGTTAGTGCCAATACAGCATATCAATTTTATGGTGATTTTTTTTTAATTATTTTGGATGTGAAGACTGAATTTGAAATCATCATCAACCGCCATTTCTAGTGGTTTTGTATGGGGGACTACTTCTACTTCGGTGTTATTTAATGAGTAGTTTTTGAGGAGAAGAGGAGTTAGTTTTTTTTTTTTGCCATTAAGACGACACTGGGCATTGCAAACCAAAGTCTTAACCGAGTTAAATGATTTTTAAGTTATCCAGAAGGGAAAAAAGCAACTACTCTATAAGCAGAAAGACTAGCTAATACGATAATCTAGAGAACATACATCTACAGTGGTCAGCCTCCTATAAAGATGGAGGGTTGTCCAGTGGACAACCCAGACAATGTCTCCTATTTCACATTTCCTGTTTGGAAACAAGATTTCCTGTTTGACATCTACTTTTCTGTAGTAACAGCCAATACCAAAGGGCTTTGGCTGACCAAGTCTGAAAATGACTGCAAGCTAGCAGCAGTCATTGAATCCCAAATGAGTTAGCCATCCTGTAGGAGAGTTTGCCCATAATAAACATCGCCACAACAGTCAGGAAATCCTTCTACGTGGCACACCTCATCACTAAGGGCTTTTCATCCAGAAAAAAGGAGGTCATTGTCCCACTGTAATCATCCCTCATTAGACCCATTATAGAGTATAATGCTACATTTGGTATGTACCTCACAAGACATCTGCAACAGCTGGAAAGGCCACAGAAATACCTCACTAAAATAATCACAGGCCTAAAGCAGATGCCATATGCTGACAGTCTAAAAAAACTCCAGCTATACTCTGTGGCATATCGTCTACTCAGAGGTGATCTCTGCTTAACATACAAGGCCATGTCAAACCCTGAGCTGTTGGACATGCTCCACTTAAAGAAATCCCAATCCCTCATAGCAACATGCTCCAGGGATCTAAACCTTATCATCACAATGAACAAAACATGCTGGAGGGATAGGTTCCTGACCCAGAGACTCCTCATAGATGTCAAGCAGAGCACCTCATTGGCCCTCTTGAAAAGGAACATTGATGATTGGATGAGAGATAGGAAATTCACCCCGGGGATCATGTCAGTCACCCTGCTAGACAGGGTCCCAGAGAAGTAAATATTGTGGAAAAAAATTTCCAGGGAATTGTTATGGCTAGGCTTGCATAGGCCTTAGGGCCGATAGCCTAGTACCAACCTATGAACAACTGATGTTAAAAACCATTGACTCAAACTACATGCCAAAATATGCATTATTGTATCCTTTGGGAAGTCATCTATCCAAGGGAACTATCACATTAGCAATATACCCCTGACAGTTAACCCAGTTGTTCTGGATTTGGGAACTTATGTGGACAATGACCTAACTTTACACCAACAGGTGTCTATTGTTGTAAGAAAGTCCTTCTATACTGCACAGATTATAAACAAAGGGATTGTATCTAGATCTAGGGATGTAATTTTCTCCATTTACTCAGCCTTCATTGGGCCAATCATTGATTATAATGCCCCACCCCCCACCCCCACCCCCGGCATGTGTCTGTCGAGACACATGGAACAACTGGAACGCCCACAGAGACACCTAATTAAAAGGATACAAGGCCTAAACAACATGTCCTACATGGACAGACTCAAAGTCCTGTCACTATGCTTAGTATCTATCCTACAGACTGCTAAGAGGTGACTTGTGTCTCGCATGCAAGGCATTCTCTGACTCAAAACTGATGAATTTACTTCACATCAACAAGTTAAATGGCATTAGAAATACTTGGTCTAGGGATCTAAATCTTTTCTGTAACATCAACACAATGGTTTGGAGGGACAGGTCTATCTCATGGGGGATGGCACTGCTCTGGAACAGACTTCCCAACCACAAAAAACAAAGTTTATCCTTGTCCATATTCAAGTGCAACTTGGCTCTATGGATGGGAAACAGAAAATGTACCCCAGGACTCCCCTGTGCTGCTAATGGATAGAGGTAACTCCTATATAATTTACCCCATGCATGGATCCCCTCAAACTATCTATGGTATGATCTCACTTATGGTCATTAGGGATAATATATAATTATTGACCATGGGATATGTAAGGCCAATATCTAACCAAATAGGATAGGTAAATTCAAGCAGAAAAATGGAAATTGGTTAGGCTTCAAAAGTTTAATTAGCAGCCTGAGATCACCACCCATTGCCACTGGCACCAAGGTTCATAACATTAATGTAAATCTCAGAATTGACTATCCAATCCCAGACACTGAAAGACCCAACAGGTCCAGAACAAACAACAAGTAGTCTGGGCTCGAAGGCTGAAAAGCTGAAATATTGGGAACCTGCAATACAGGAGCCAGTTGGGGATAATGGCCACGAGAAGGAAATACTGGATCCTCCTATACAGTAAGGATGACAGCCCAACTCACTGCAACACTGACCCCACTGGATTATAACATAAAGCACTATGGGGCAGGGAGACAACAGCACTACACATTAGCTGGGTGGCCTGGCCAAGCATGTGCAATGCACAAGTGGTGAAACAATTAAAGGAGTCCCAGTCACTAAGGAGAGAGGTTGGGGCTATGAAGGGAACAAATGGGCCAAAGAATCTCACCCAGATCACAGAATAAATGGGCCATAAAACTGAAACTCTTGTTGGGAATGAGCTGTCAACCTGAGAAGGAATGAATGGGATATGTGGATTTGGGAAAGGGGGGTTTGAATATAGTCAGTGCAAAAAAAAAAAAAAAAAACATTTTATAGCAATATCTTGAAACTGCATTTTTTGCCCTTCTGTTTCTATTTCTCTCGGAGATGGAGACAGAGATCTAGTTCTGCACATATAAGCAGGTCTTCCCATCCTAGATAAACACTATACAAAGTCTCTTATGCACTTAGGTTAATTGCTCTTAATCCAATTCTCTCATGCTGTTACTTAGCAGAAGTTTCAGCCACTGTAGTGATGGACCTCCACCCTAAGCAGAATTTGTACATATGTGGCCAGGCCAAACACAGGCATAAGGCACTGCTTCCAATCAAATTTATTTATTTGTTTATTTACTGACATTTGATTACAGGGAAAGTCCAAACGAGTAGGAGCCCATTTCAGCAGAGGCCTAGTGAGAAAAGTTCCAAAATACTACAAAACATTTTGCGCACAATAACTTTACAGTCTTTAAAAATAATGCACATAACAATTACAGTTTAAATTTTGTGTCTTTTGGCTTTTCCTGGTTAGGGGTCGCAACAGCAGAACTCCAGTCCGCTAATGATTGGCAGTAGATTTTTACGTGCTGGCTTGCCGGGCCTAACGCACAACCTTCAACGAAGGAAGACCCATTCACGCATGTCGACACAAAGAAGACGCTCTAACTGAGAATGGAATGGGCAACGTCTAACTGTGAGGCGACAACAGTTTAAATAATTATACCAAATTAGATACAATATGAAAACATTGGTTAAGAATAGATACAAGTTAAATGATAATGATTTAATAGTTTAGCCAGCTTATAGAGAAATTAAAGGGAAGTTAATATAATACAAACAAGAATTGCACTACAAAGTGAGATAAAAGAACATTTATGGTATATTTGGAGAGAAAGCCAGGGGAGAGAAATTGATAGAAATAAGGAAGCGAGTAAAGAAGAGAGGGTAAGGAGATGTAAGGCATGAATAGGTATTTATTCACATTTAGGGATATAGTTCACCTTGATGTTGAGCAAGAACAGAGCCAGCGTTTGGTTAGGAAGTCTTTCAGAATGGTTTTGAAGGATGGGAGGGAGGGTACTGACCTGATGGATAGAGAAGGAGTACCAGGCCTTAGCAACATGGTAGGAGTACAGAAAATGCTCAGCAGATTTGATAGGTTTGTGGACAGGCATGAGTTTTTGGTCACTGGATTATAATGACCGACTGGGAACATTGTTGTGTAGAATGTTTAGTGCTGGACAATCAGATGGATTCTGGATAATTTTATAGGTGGTAAGAAGGTGTGTATATGTTACTTGATGGGGTAATTCTAACCAATTTAGTTTTTTAGTGTTATACAGTGGTTGGTTCTGAAAGGGGCATTTGTTGTAAATTTAGCAAATTTATTATAGCACTGCTCCAAGTTTTGATTTTTGTGATGCCTGAAGATTAAGGATGGGAGCACCATAAAGAAGTGTGGGGAGGAGATAAGTAGTGACAAGTGTACCTTTAGTTGCATTGGTGAGAAAGTGTTTGGCTCAATAAAGCATTCCTAGTTTTTGACGACTTCTTCTTATGCAGGTCGAATTTAAGATCCTCTACTATCAGCCCTAATGATTTTCAATAAAAAGTGACTTCAAAGGTTGTATTATCAACACGGAGGATTTTAAATTTTGCTTTTTCGTGGGACAGAGATTTGGGGAAAAAATAGTTTTTTTTTGTTTTTTTTTTTTTTAAGGGTTGAGCATAAATTGTGAGTTACAAAGCCTTGTTTCAGTTGCTGTTAAAGCTTCTAAATAATTTTTTGGAGATGTACCATATTGTCAGATGTGCAAATGAGCATGGAGTCATTTGCGTACTGTATTAGAGAGGACTGTCATGTGGATGTATGGAGGGTGTTGATAAGAATGTTAAAGAGGAGGGGCCCAAGGATAGGATAGAGTCGTATGATACACCGTTGGTGACTGGGAAGTATGGAGAGAGGGTGGAGTGCCATTTTACTGACTGATACCTACTGGATAGGTAGCTTTTGAACCACAGAAGGGTAGGCTGACAGACACCTAATGAGGACATTCATAGTAGTAGTTTGCTGTGACAAACTGTGTCAAAGGCTTTAGACAAACCTAGAAATACGGAAGAGACTAGTTTGCCATTACCTCTAGCTTTATTGATAGGATCTGTATAGGTTAGAAGTGCAGTGTTAATACTATTGGACAGGAGTTCTTCCTGCAGGAGATAGTTTAACAAATGACAGCACCTGTTCATAAATACTTACAGGATCAACAGCAGCAGCTTAGGTATAATATCTAATGTCTGTCTGTTAACCACCTGCATAAACTATCCCTGTTTGGTGGTTGAATGCCAGAAGCACTGTAAACTTACAGCTTACTAAAATTCATTCCAGTTAATATCATGCTAAAGAAAATCCACGTCAATTAACTCTAATATCCTTTAGACTTTGCAATCTATTACTTGAGTTGGTGAATGTGGATTTATCCACATTATGCATACCCATATTTCTTCTTTCATGTAGTGCACTTTCAATGTATTTTTGGTGAAAAATGAATCGGCAAAACTGTATTTTAATAACAAGAACAGATTTTTAGGTCAGTATATACAAACATAGAGATCTTAACTAATAAGTGCAAGTAATTTTTTTTTTCAGAAAATTGCTAAAAGCACCTTTTCCAGATGCAAGTGCTTGAGTAAATTCTGGAACAAAACGCTCTTCTTCCCATGGAAGCACTTTCTTTTTCTTTCCTCGTCTTCTTTGAAAAAGATGAGCCAGAAAAAGGATAGAAACTGTGCTTAATGCAGTCACCACAAGAAGTTTCTTCACAGCAGGAGAAAATTTTATCTGGAAATATATAAAAAGGAGACATAACACACACATGAATCCCATGTAGTTTTTAAAGCTGCTAGATATGAAACTGCAAATTTTCATAGGCTCAAGAATATCGTATGCTTGATTTGCAATGCCTACAGTTTGAACATTTTTCAAATCTGCAACTGAAACATGGAAATGAAATGTACAATTCTGAAATGCACTTGATTGATTTATCAGCTGTTTCTGTGTCTGACGTGACAAAATAGCATACTGGAGAAAGAGATGGCTCACATCAAATACTCAAGTACAAAAACGGCAGCTGTTCATATCCACTTTCTCCCACGCATACATATGCACACATGCATGCACCCACGCAAAGTGAACACACACATACACACTGTCCCGGTATACAGACACCTCAATTATTTGGATTTAATTTGCATCCTTTCTAAAATATTTCATATGCAACTTACAGATACAGCACCAGTTGCTGCCCATGACTGTTCCACAGGTAACCAAACAAAAACATTTCTCCTCCTCTACCTCACCTTACACTGATGCACACTGCTGGTATTTACGTTGCCTGGGTATAACAGCACTATGCACAAGAAGCCAAGAGACAGATCTACTGCTTACAAAGAACTTGCAGCTTTACCAGTCAAGTCAAATGGTGCATGAACTTCTGCAATACCCAGTGACTGCAGATATCCCTTCCAACTGCAAAAGAAAAGAAACCTTGCAGTATTTTTTGCAGCCATGTTTACTGTTAACTAAAAGGCTAGAATGTACAAACATTTTGTTGTGGTTGCTGCTTTTTAACTAATTGTTTGTCTTTCAGCTTTTCCCAGTTAGGGGTCGCCACAGTGGAACTCTGGTCCGCTAATGATTGGCAGTAGATTTTCACGAACGCCGAGGTGCCAGCTCGACGTCCAACCTTCAGCAAAGGCATGCCCAATTATGCATATCTTTTGAATGCCACCCAACCGCGGGGAGGACATGCAGACTCCACACAGAAGGCACTCCCCACACTCCAGCCGAGAATCGAACGGGAGAACCTCTTGCTGTGAGGCAACAACGCTGAAAAGTTAAAAGAAAAGAAAATGAATCCAATTTAGTTGAATGCATAATCTTAGTATGCTTTCTTTAAATTGCAGCATTTCATATTAGAGCGTCTAAGGAAATATTCATCAGGTCTAGTGAATCAACAGGGAAGAAAATGCTCAAGGGATAAGTGGGGAGAATTAATGGTTAAGGAAAAGCTGGATGGGAAGATTCAAATCACATGGAAGAGTTTTACTAAAAAAGGGGATGAAGAGCATAGTACTGGTATGAAATATAAGCTGGGCTAAGTAAAAAGGATTAAAAGTTAATAAAATTAGCTGCAGAGAGACAGAAAGAGAGAGCAGGAGGAAAAAAAATAAGGAGAGGTCACATCAGCAACCCAATTAGTTCTGTTTAATATCAGACAGCAGCTAGGTACAATATGTAAGAATGGATGAGCCAAGGTCCTTTCTGATTGCTAGCTCTCACATCATATCTAGCATAGAAGGTATATTTTGTCAGTTTGTCCTTCTGTTTGTGTATAATGGTTTACATAGAGTATTTCTGCCCTTATTTAGTACGAGAAGCATATGTCACGTTATTAATACATGTTGCCTATACAAAAAGCAATAGTTAGTCCTATACCAAACAGGTCATGAAGCTTTACCACTTAAGGAGTACCTTAGCACTTAAAATACAAGTCTAAGCACATCATATCATGTAGACATTAAAATTTGTATTCCAAAATACATGGATCACCTTTGCTTTCCAAAGCTAACAATGCATCTTGTGTTAGCCATTAAAAGGAATCTGAGGCATAGATTTGCTGTCCTGATAAGGTCACATAATGATTTCATTCATTCAAGTCATTAAGCTTACCATGGCAACAGTTTGCAAAGCACTAGGGAGCTGTACTGAAAAGCAGAATCAAATACATGATGCTGGTAATACTGTAAACCAACAGGCCAAAAAAAAATGGAAATAGCCTAGCATACCAAACATATCACCGTTAAATACTCAAGTATGATCCCGTTTTACAGATTTTAATGTATTTTTAACCTCAATGTTCATCTTTTTACCTAGGATATCTGTGTTTGGCCTCCACCCCCATCTTCTTTACTATCACGTAACACTTCTAACAAATATATTTCCCCCAATATGACAGAAGAGGATACTGAAAAAAAAAAAAAGAGATACTTGTCACTAAAAAAAGCAATAAAAGCACATTTTTAATAATTCTAATTATTGAGTTTCCTCAGCTTACATCTGTAACATTAAGTTGCATCTTTTAATTGTCCAGAATTTAACAGCATGTCCAGATTTTTTCTCGTATTTTCATTCTATTCCAGACAAATGTATGGTTTTCTAGCAAATTATTGAGGATTGAACTCTTAGTATGATAGCCATTCAAGTTTCAGACTTCACATATTTTATACACTGCATGTAAATGCAAAACCTGCTATTCTTGCAACATTCTAAGTTTATAAGAGCATTTAAATTTTGTCCCTGATTCTTGCCTTTGTCCCCCCACACTACCACCATTATTTTTGGCTTTGTCCAGAATTCTTGTGCTAGAAGGTTGTGAGGTATGACTGTAAACTCCGTTAGTAATGCTAAACTAATGAATGAATGCAGACTTTTCATTCATGCATAGAAGAATGCTTGCCTTTACATCAGTGAAATGTTAGGGCACCTCAACTTATTTTACAGTACCTATTCAAAAGTAAACAGATGTGATCATATGATGTTAAGCACATCTCATGTTCCTGCAGCAACATTCCTACACCACCTTCTCCCCACAGCATGACAGTTTAAATCTGAGTGCTGCCTGAAACACCCATAACAAAGCCAGAACACTCTTATATAATGCTCTAGTTTCAGCAGCAATGTGCTGTTTCTGAGTTGAAATTCATGGTTTTAATTCAACGATACATTACATAATTATTAGTTACCTTTTAAATATCAGACACATAATGTTTAGGGTTTTCCTTTGATTTCTAAAAAAAAATGAGTGCAGCACTTTTCAAACAATAAAGTTTCTTTATCAATAACTTTCTGTGTCCCTGTATTGCTTGTTACGTGACAAACCTACATTCAAAGAAAGTCAAACACCATGACCTAAAAGCTAGACAAAGAAACCAAACAAAAGAGGGGATTGTGCTATAATGGAAAAGGTGTCAGAGTCACATATTGAATGTGGCAACATCAGAATGGCAGCAGTGGACGTCAGCTATTCAACATATTTACTGGCATTACTAGGCAATGCTTTTCAGTGGTGACAAGATGAAGACACTGCAAACCTACAAAATGAAAGCAGCATGAAGACGTCAATGAGATCACAGCATGTTGGCGAAGGTAAGGAACAAAGAATCACTGGATGCTAGGAATCAAATTTTGTCTGAGAGACTATGAGACAGGAAAACAGAGCCGTTAGTAGGCACCATATTATACATTAGATTATTCTGCAGAGTAAATTGGCTTCTACTGGTTTCTCCTAAAATGCTTAGATACACCAAAGGGTCTCAACAGAGTTTTTTTTCAATTTCAGGCATCATTCTACCACTTCCATAGTTCCATCACAACTTGAGACACCTTTATATTTGAGGCCATATTTTATTTATTTGTGGTGACCTGAAACAGATGACCTTCAAATGTACATATATTCCACAAGAGTACTCAAGCATCCTTGAACTAATACTATTTCTGGGATTCCTTATTACTGTTTCAGAGCAAGTAGCATATCCACTGCTGAACCACAAGGGTGTATGTTCTAAGCCCAGGCAGAAAAAGAGATCATACCTACAAATGTGGCACCTGAGTGCAGCATAGGCTTGGACAAACAACAAAAGGCTGACAAAAATGTAAGGAGCTTTAAACAGATATTCAGATAAGATGATAAAGCTGCAAAAATCAGAGGTCGAAGTAAAGAAAAGGATGGCTGAATATGAGACTGCTCAATAAGAGATGTTTCAAAAAATAATAGAATTAGAGAACAGAGCATATTGGGGAAACCTGAAATTTTCAGCTATACCAGAGAAGCTGGAAGGAACAGACTGCATTAATTTTATGAAAGCACAAATAACCAAATGGACTGCTATTCCACAGTAGTTGTTGTTAGTTGAAAGGGCACATAGTGCATATGCTCCAAACCTGGCTATGAGAAAGCAACCTAGACCTTTAATAGTAAAGATGAAATCTTACCGGCAGAAGGAGTTGATTCTGAAAAACATTATGGCAGAAGGACAAAGTATTAAAAGTGGGAGACAGCAGAGTGTTTGTGGAGAATGATTACTCATTGTACACCAGATAGAACAGGCTATACCCGGCTGTCTTCAAGGTATTCTTTCTGGAGGGGCAAAATCATTTTTTGAAGAAGTACATGCCAAGGAGGAAACACAAAAGTTTGTCCAACAAAAAGTAAACTGTGAAACAGAAGCAATTCTGCTTCTTGTTCTTCTGGTAATAAAGACCACAGAGGGGCTGTACCTGTGAAACTTTTTCAAACTTTCCAATGGAAACTGTTGGAGAGAAGGAAGGGAACACGAGAGTTGAATAGAAGAATTGAGAGTACACTAGAAATGAAACAGAGACAGGATTTCAGAGATGAACAGCAATAAAACCAGTAACTTAATATGGGATTACAATACAATAATTATATTTGTGAAATATGACAGAACAAGAAAATCTGGAAATATTGGACTTTTTCAGAATCTGTTGGATTTGTGCAGGACTCTAAAGCATATATCCCAATTCATGTCATTAATGTTCAGAAAAGTGCTTTAGGGAGGGGAAGAAAAAGGAGAAAGTTAGTTGTAAGCAAAGATTTTTTTCTTAAATAGTACCAGCTTTGTGGCATGTGGTTTTCTTTAAATGCTGTAAGGTAAGTTTTTTTTCAGTTCTTTTTTTTGTGTATAATGGGGATTGTAAGCAGGTGCTGCTGTTCTTTTTTTTCTTTTCTTTCTCCCTTCTCTCTTTCTTCTTCTTCAGTTTTAAGAAATGTACGTACTGCAGTGTATAAAAAAGCCTGGTTAAAAAGTATGATGAAAGAAAAAAATTAATGTGGCTTTTCTCATTCTTGCATGGGGAAATGACTGGATTAAAGACCTTAGATTGATTTAGTTACAAATTTTAAAAGAGAGCAAGTAAATGAAAAAAAAACACTGAATATGAGGCTTTTTTTCTAACAAATACCACATATGCTCAGTAACAATTCTGCTGCTGGTCTTCGGGTTTCCATGGAAACAATTTGATAAAGAGAATCTGGCTGCCTGGTTCGTCTCCATTTAGACAACCTGACAAAGAGAAATTGGTTACAGTCTGATGGAGAGTGATTGGCTGAGGAAAATAGGAGATAATATTTACTCAAAGCATTCAGGGGTTTTCCCCAAAGAAGATAGTGTTCTCTGAAAGCATTCAGGGACTTTCCCAAGGTATCTAATGTTCTCTGAAAACATGCAGGGGTTTTCCCAGTTGGGAGAGCTATAATGATACAAAACCAATTGGCACTTAATAGAAACACAGGGTGCACCATGCATCTTAGCATGGACAGCCTTTCTTTTAGGTTAACTCAAGTCTGTGAGTGTGGCTGTGAGTTTGGGACGTTTGTTCCTATTAGGAGGGTAAAACTTCAATATCTGAAGGTGTACATAGTTTTGTATGTTAGTATTAAGTTAATACCTTTTAGGGGGTACTGGGGTATGTTTGTTTTTTTGTTTGAGAGCTTTCAATAAAACAAAGTTTTATAAGATGTGACATAGGCTCAAATGCATATGACAAGAAACAACTGTATAAAAGTTCAACCTGCCAAACAGTGTATGCACATAACAAAAAAGCTGGAATTAGACATTTAAGAAAAAGGTGTTGTACATAAAAGATGGGAATAACAACTTTTTAATACAATGATGCTTTCTTTAATATCTTTAAATGTAAATGGCCTCACAGATAAATACAAACAAGAAAGAGTAGTGAACTGTATTAAAAATGTAGAGTCCAAATAGTTATGTTACAGGAGACACACTTAGAAAGAATTGAACATGTGAATTTGATAAACAAAAGTTTTCAGGATGGTTATTCGGTGGAATACCTAGGACAAAGGAAACGATGAGTACTTAAATTAATTGCTAGAAGAGCTCCAACAGTGAGAGGCAAAGACAAAAAAGATAATAATGGTAGATTTGTAGTGCAGACAGGCTACTGGCAAGGGAGGAGGATTACACTGGCATATATTTATACTCCATCTAAAACTGCTGTAATGGAGCTGAAGAAAAGTCTGTGAGAAATAATCAGTTTTCAGCAAGGAATATTACTTACAGGTTGGGACTGGAATTTGATTTGCAGCAATGAAGACATGTCTGGGGGCCCCAGAAGGGAAAATATAGCAAAGGAGGGTAGATTTTTGAAAAAAATTATGAAAATATTTGGCATGAAGATGTGAATTCAGTAATTGGAGTTGGGAGTGAATTTACATATTATTCCCCCCAAGATATAAAAACTGGGCTACGCTAGACAGAATTTACATTTCACAACAGCATTTAATTGAAGGTCTTAAGAACCACCCAATAACCATTTCAGATCATGCACCAATAATAGCTAGAATAGAAACCAGGGTAATGAAATAAAAATGAGACATTGAGCTTTCCCACCTATCTGTTGAAAAGAGAGGAATTTAAGGAATGGGTAGTGGAGATTATTCAGGAGCTGTTGGAGACGTTCCCTGTTAGAAGACCGAAGACACATTCTTGCAAATGCATCTTGGTCGAACCTAAAAGACTGAAATGGCAAATTATCGAAGCGGCTTTTAAGCAAATTCTTTCCCCGAGAAAAAATTTGCTTGGCCGCTTCATTACTTTGCCATTTTTGGCACTGTAGTGCGGTCCCAGAGTTGGTATATTTAAGTAGAGGGGCCGCAGCCCCCCACTTAATTTAATGTTTAAAGTGTTTTTTTTTTGGTTTGGAAAAAAAAATCGCTGTTCTGACAGTTCGACACTGTAAGTTTGCTTATATAGGGTCGATTAATCACCGTTTACTTTTTTAAGTGTTCAGTGATCTAATATAGACCAGTTGGAGAAGATAGAAATTTCTTCTGAAAATATAGGTGGGGAGTATGATAAAATTAAAGTGGAGTTTAAAAATTGGGCGGAAATAAAAGAAAGGGAGCTATGGTTAAAAAGTAACAAGAATTATTTAGAAGAACTGACACGTGAAAGTATTGCAGATTAGGAGGAATCTCATAGAACAAGAGAATCAACTGCAGAATGCTAGGCAGAAAAATAAGGGATTACCTTGAGAATATGCACAAGCTTAGAAAGATTGCTGATAAGCAACTATTTTTTTGATAATAATACAAGAGCACAAAAATGTTTAGCACAATGACTCAGGGCTGTCGCCAAACTTAGGGAGCCTATAACAAAGACGAGAACAGATCATGTTGAGGTATTAGTAATACTTCTGAAATTGTATGAGAGTCACTATAAAGCAGAGAAATAGGATAAGACACATGGAAATGTTTATGGAAGAATAAGAGGTAGATGAGGCTCAATTACTAACAGTTAGGACAGGAGGAGGTGGGATAAAATTGCGATGTATAAATCGATCTACAGGAAAGTCCCCAGGAAGAGATGGTATTCCTGAAGAAGAAGTTTGGAAGCTAGGAGGAAGGAAAACTGATAAAGATCTGGAAGGTTTTGTTTAATAGCATCTTAAGAGGAGGAGAAGTACCACCATCCTGGAAGAAAGCAGTGGTAGCTGTAATACTTAGAGGGTAAAGATCCATCAGATCCAGCTTCATACCAGCCAATTTCAATACTAAACCATGATTACAAAGTGTTCATATCTATAATGGCTAAAAGAATGGCAAAACAAATGCCAAAACTGATAGATATGGATCAATTTGGTTTTGTGAAGGGGAGGCAAACATTTGACAACATTAACAGAACAGTGATGATTCAGAGGGAAGCAGAATGTAAGAAAATACCAGTTTTGTTGGTGGGTCTTGATGCAGAGAAAGCATTTGACAGATTAAGCTGGGACTTCATGAGAAGGCCAATGGAAGCATTTGCATTTCCTGAAAACATTATAAGGTTGATTAGGAAAATATATGAGGGATCAGGAGTAAAAATTAAAGAGGGTGGGATCTGCTCTGATGAGTTCTGCTCGAGCAGAGGAATTAGACAGGTTTGTCCTCTTTCCCTTTATTATTTGCATTGTATTTCAACCACTGGCACAGAAAACTAGGGACTCAGAAATTCAAGGATATAATTGGTATGGTAATCAAGAAAAGCTGGCTTTATTTGCAGATGATAGTATTTTGTACCGGACAAAACCAGAAATAGACATTACAGTGTTGTGGTACATTTTGAGACAGTTTCAAATCTTTTCAGGATACAAAAAAAAAAAATAAATGAAGCTAAAAGAAAAGCAATATCAGTAAAGTATGTACCCACACATGAACTGGTTCAAGAATACCCATATTTATTGGGACATGATCAAATGAAATATTTAGGAGTATGGATTAAAAATTATTCTGGTGTGGCAACAAAGTATATGTGAGAAGAGACTAAACAAAAGATAATACAAAAACTGAGAAAATGGAAGTCTTGTTATATGGATAGTAAGATACAAGCAGTTAAAATGTTTTAGTCCTTTTAGTCTTATGGTCAGGCATATTTTTATCAATCAGAGGAGACGTTGTGGGTAGCAATCAATAAAGAGCTAAAGGACTTTATCTGGGAGGGGAAGACGGCAAGAGTCAAGTGGAATAAGTTGATTCTTCCAGTAGAACAGGGCAGACTGGGATTACCCAATTTGAAGGGGTATTTCAGAGCTACACAGTTAAAACTCCTATAGATGGTACAAGCAGAAAACTATAATTCAAATTGGAAAGGGATGATGACGAAACACGAGGGAAGCTCAAGAAACAAGGAGAGACTGGGATTTTGGATGCAGGCCTTTAAGGAAAATAACAATACTCATGCAGAATATTTTACCTATAAAGTAAAAGAAAGGATTCTAAGAACTAAAGCAACACAGGAATGGAGAAAGAAGATTCAGCTGATAGGGATGACTGCAATTAGGGATACAGAAAATAGGCAAGGGAGGACGGAATTTATTGGAGAAAACTGAAAAAGGAACCAAGGTATTAAGAGCAAATAACTAGACAGAGAAAGATGATAGAATGAAAAGATGCCAAAAATTTGGACTGCAGGTTTGAGATGACCTTCCCTATCGGGGATTGATAGGCAAAGAGATAGAAACAGGAGGATCCTAAATGAAAGACCAGCACTGGAAGAGTTTTTAACAATCTAGAACAGAAGCTACCATTTAAAAAGGAATAATTAATAGAGCATATAAATATTGCACGAAAACTTCAAGAATTAATCAGAGGAGGTTATAAAGGATTGGGAAGAGAGACTGGACAAGCAATTAAAAAAGAAACACTGGGAAGATATATGTATGTCTCCCAAATATGCAACAAAATCTAGAAGATTTAGGATTTTTGCCTGGAAATGTTTACATAGATATTTTTATACCCCAAGTAGACTCCAGAGAATTTTTTCTCAGGTAGACAGTAAATGTTGGAGGTACGAAGGGGATGAAAGAGGTAATTGGGAACATATTTTCTGGGTGTTTGGTGAATTGGTGGACTGTAAGGATTCCCTGCGGGATGCACTGTCAGAGATGCTGGGTGGGGAGATTGGTCTGACGAGTGAGATGATTTTTCTGAGCTATGATGCAGAATTGGAATTGCCTAGACATAGTAAGGCCTTGCTGTCTCTAATATCGGTGGCTGCCAAAAAAGGAATTACTAGAAACTGGAAAACAAAATCTAAAGCAAAGCAAAGCAAACTTCATGGTCATTCAACCATACTCAAGTACAGCTGTACTTGAACAAAGTTATGTTCCTCCAAGCTCATGCATAAATAACAGCATAACACAACTACATATAACAGTAAACAGCAACACCTCAACAGTGAAAGAGCCAACTGAAGATCAGAAGCTATAAACATGCACAATACATCTGCCATAACCATGCACATCCATCAATATATAAACAGTCCTTTCCTCTGACCATCCTGTCGTCACCAATGACTAACAACTGCTACCTGCAGTCCCAACCATCCCTAGCATCATATAGTCGAACGTTCTTCCTTCTGACCCTCTTCCAACCACAGTCTTTCAACCACCTCAACCTGCAGGCTCCGATGGCCATACCATCACCAGCAACCACCAAGTCCTTCCTTACTGCTGACATCATCAACCCTCACAGACCACCATTCAGACCATCTCCTTCTCCTTTTTCATCACTCTAACCCATCACCGCAGTCAAGGAATCCATTTCCAAACCAAAGCGAAATTCCATTTCCCGCACTCTGCATCAGCTCAGATCACCATCGCAGGCAACATTCACCACTCCATGCAGTAAGAAAAGCACGCACCAACCACAAACTGATATAAAAAGCCAGATAGAAGCCAGTAAGATCCACAACCGATTTATTGATGAGGGCTTTCGTCTCACAATAGAAACTTCATCAAAATACCATTGTAACAAAAACCTCACCTTTTATACATTGTCAATCACATAAAATGACATAGCTTCCTATATACAAAAGGTGAATTCATACATAAATACACATAACTACTTAAAATTACTACATGACATCATCCTGTATAAAACACTTAACATATAAAATTCTGCATTAAGTTTTAAAATAGAACGAATAGAAATTGCACTGTTAAGTCCTGGTGCCTCATAGACATTAGTTCTCATTTGCCATGTGAGCTCCTTCAGTTCTAGATATTCATTCAGGGGTCCGGTCCCCCCCTCTCACCCAAAGTGACTTGCTCAATGAAAGTGAACCTGAAACTGCATCCTGGATGCAAACCAATATGTGCAGCTAGGGCATTTTTTGTTTCATTCCTACCAATGTCTTAATAATGTTGGTAGATTCTAGTTCTCAGTGCATTGATGGTTTTTCCTATGTAAAAACATGGACACAGGGAGCACTTAGCTAGATATATAACTGCCTTACTGCTGCAAGTGAACTTGTTTTGTATTATACCATAATTGGGTATATATACCTCCTTGCCTTCCAGGATATATTTGTATTGCATGCAAAATCCACATTTTACCAAGCCCCACATCCTTGCATTCGTCTTTCTATAGGTTTCCATAATTTTTTTTATGCTGGTGTCTTTTTTATATAGCCAGTTTTGGGGAATGTTCCTACCAAGTCAATGTGTTCTGGATTCACACTGAATATGTGCCAATTTTGTGTTAAAATCCTTTTAATATTATAAAACTGGTTATTAAATCTAAATATACCTGATTTGTTGAAGTGTTTCCCTTCATTGTGTGCAACCCCTTCTTCACTACTCTGTGCTTTCCCTAACAGAGGAATAAAATGTCCATTCCCTCTCTCTGTTGTAACTTCCTTCAATATCCCATCCACAAATGTTTCTGGGTATCTGCTCTGTCAGCATGTTTTTTAATATATTCAACTGATGTAGAAATTCATCATGTTCTGATACCATTCTTGCTATCCTAACCCCTTGCCCTTTTACTAGGGATTTTTCCTGTGACAGTGGATGGCAACTATCGAAGTGCAGGAGGGTGCTGGAATATGTGGGTTTTCTGAAAATATTGGACGTAATTTGTTTGATGTTTCTGTTTTTTTTGTAGTGTGATGTCCAAGTAATGAGTGGCATCCCATGTAATAGTACTCGTGAATTCCAGAAATTCGGTGCTCTGCTCTATAAATTCCAGGAAATTATGCAAATCCCCCTCACTTCCTTTCCTGAAAACAATGATGTCATCCAAGAAACGACCATAAAATGTCCAATAATCAGTAAATACACTTTTAGACACAATTTCCTTCTCCCAAAATGCCAAAACAATATTGGTGAATATGGGGGCACACGCTGCCTCCATTGTTACCCCCCTGCACTGTCGAAAAAGTTGACCTTCAAAAATAATAATGTTCGTATCTAAGACCAATTCCATCAAAGTCCTAATGGTTAGGATGTATCCATGGCTAATATTAGAATGTTGGCACCGGGACTATAAACCACTCAATGCCCATGTCACGTGGAATAGATTAAAATAAATCTCTTATAGCCATAGTGGTGAAGATTAAATCACAGTATTTGTCGTTGGTTATTTTACCTAAGCAGTCCTAGGAATCCTTTAAAATCCATGGGCAGTCTTTGAGTACATTTTTTAGCTGACTATCAATAAACCTAGCTATAGGATATGTTTTTGAAGCTCTTGCATCCACTACAGGTCTAAAAGGGGGGTCCTGAAGGCCCTTGTGGATCTTCGGGACTCCAAAAATTGTGGGTATTTTTGGATGCTTTACCACCATATATGAATGCTCCTCAGGTGTAATCTCATGGTTCTATACTAACTCTTCCAAAGTCAAGTCAACTTTCCTATAGGAGATGTTTTTCTCATTAACATATGAAGGTTGTGCATCAGGGCTGGTAACTCGGCACGTAAAAATCAACTACCAATCATTAGCAGACCAGAGTTCCACTGTGGCGACCCCTAACCGGGAAAAGCCGAAAGACACAACAACTTATCATAGGTATCAGTATATATAGTATGGTTAGCATCTTATTTACATAGCTATTTTGGTTCATGATGACTAGGCCCCCTCCCTTATCTCCACGCTATTTTATCAAAAAGCAGGCAATAACATGCACTAAATCACATTATGACACCACCAACATTTTCACTGCGACATCCGCTCACTTGACAATACACACCACATAAAAAGATTCACACAGCACAACATGAAAACAAGTGCATATCTGGAGCTAGAGAGGCCGCTGCCATACAAGGGGCCACCATCACCTACTGGAAGTAGTGAATACAGTGACAGAGATAAAACAACTAGAACTGAGATCTTTAGAAAATGGTAGGAGCAAACTACATAGGAAAAATGGGAATTGTGGGAATAATACATACAAGGGAGGAAGGAGGTCTAAAAGGCGACAGGACTTAAATCAGAGTGAGAAAGATTGGGTAGATTATAAGTGATGTATAATGTTTGCAACTAAGAGTGTCAGTATGGTTTGCAATGTAAAATGCTTGCAATTAGGATTGTATCAGTGTGGTTTGTTTTCATTTATATAAATGTATGATTGCCTATGTATTAAGTGATGGTTTAATAACGATGTTTTTGTTTTAAAAAAGCCAGGAATTGAATAATTTATGTAATGTTGCTTAGGTTATATGATATATAGCAATATATGTGAAGTATAATGTTTATGTTAATAAAGTTTGATTACTTTTATATGAATGTAAATTTATATGAATGTAAATTTGCCTATGTCACAATAAAAGGGTTTTTAAAAAAAAACAAAAAACAAAAACAATTGCAGGCTAAAGATCTTCTGTAATCCAAATGTACTTTTCACAGAAATTGCACCTCCAGTGTTCTGCATCCTATAATTCTAAGGGGTAGTGGAAGACAAAAAGGAATTCTCATTGCTCCCCATCCAGTATAGCTCAGATGGCTCTTCCTTCACCAATTTATTTATTTTATTTTTGTTTATTTAACATCTGTTTACCGGGAAAGTCAGACTTGGAACAAAGTCAATTTTCAGTGGAGGCCCAGGGAGAAATGGTCCAGACGCATGTCTTTGTAACGTGGGAGGAAACCAGAGAGACCGGAGGAAACCCACACAAATGCAGGAAGGACATGCAGACTCTGCACAGAAGGCACCCCAGCCAAGAATTCAAATGGAGAACCTCTTGCTGTGAGGCGACAATGCTACCGCTGCACCACTGCACCAATCCATCACTAAGTTCAAACTAAAATTCATTGAACTTTCTAGTTAGCTCAAACTAACTGTCCTTCTCCACTCCTTGTGTAAACCTCAGCTCTCTTAAAGTATGACTCACAATCTCTCCCCTTTGAGGTTGTGAACCATTTCATTTTAAAGAAACTAAGCTCTGTCGTCATAGGTTCATAGGTTCATACTAGGCTATCTGCCCAAGGGCATTTATAAGCCTAGCCCATAGTTATTTGGCTTTCGCCACCCCTTTAGTTTGAATAAAACTATGCCTATTATTTTGCTGTGCCTCTGTCAAGCAGTGACACTGAAGTAATCCCTGGGGTATATCTGCGATCCCCCATCCATTGGTCAAGATTCCTCTTGAACAAGGCCAGAGTGCTCTGCCTCACATGTACCGGGATTTTGTTCCACAGCATAGGGAGTCTCTGGGTGATGAATCTGTCCCTCCAGCACGTTCTATTAATAACCGTGTCAAGGTTTAAGTCTCCTGCCCTTGTGGTTCTGAGGGATCTAGATTTTTTGAGGTGAAGCATATTCATCAAATCAGGGTTTGACATGGCCTTATATGTCAGGCACAGGTCACCTCTGAGCAAGCGGTATGAGACTGAATAGAGCTGGAGTTCTTTCAGTCGGGCAGCATAAGACATATTTTGAGACCCTTTATCCTTTTGATGAGGAACTTTTGGGGCCTTTCCAGCTGCTGCAGGTGTCGGGTCAGATACATTCCGAATGGGGCATTGTACTCAGTCATAGGTCTAATGAGTGATGAGTACAGGGCGATGACCTCCCTTGATCTAGATGTGAATCCCTTCATGATCCGCGTGGGCAATGTAGAAGGTTTTCCTAACTACTTTAGCAACATGAGTGTCAAGCGAAGGCTACTGTCACCCTGGGTCCCCAGATCCCTGATGACTTCTTCTGTGCTCAGTGGATTGCCACCTATATGGTAGCTAGGGGTAACCTTGTTTTTCCTGAAGGGTATGACTATGCATTTCTTGGCATTTAACTTTAGGCCATGGCTCTGGCACCAGTTATCCATTTCTGTGAGGCCCTTCTGAAGGATATCTGTGTCAGATGTGTTTTCGACTATGGCGCCCAGTTTGCAGTCATCTGCAAACTTTGTCAGCCATAACCCTCCTGTGTTTGCTTGTACTTCAGAAAAGTAGATGCCAAACAAGAGTGGACCCAGGACTGAGCCCTGTGGGACACCACTTGTGACAGGCTTTGAGTCTGACAGCAACTCTGACCCTGTGGGTTCTGTCACTTAGCCAGTTTGCAACCCATCTTGTGATGTATGGGTTTACATTCAAGCTGATGAGTTTTTCGATGATACCTGAGTGGGGTATTGTGTCGAAGGCATTTGCCAGGTCAAGGTAGGCTGTATGGACTGCCTTTCCCTCATCAATGGCCTTGGTGACTGTCTCGAAAAAGTCAACCAAGTTTAAAAGGCATGATCTGCCTTTGACAAAGCCAAACTGGGTTGGATCCAAAGTCTGCAAGTTCCCTATGTCTTTATTTATGAGTTCCATTATCATCCTCTCCATGGCTTTGCAGATAAGGCTTGTCAAGCTAATGGGATGGTAATTTCCAGGGTCGGTGGAGGCACCGCCTTGTGAAGTGGGACCACAGTCGCGTGCGCCACTCCTTGGAGTACGTATCCTGAGGTGAGGCTAAGATTAAACAGCTGTCCTAACTGCGGGTTTAATTCCTCATTGAGTTAAGTGGAGCACACAGCCGGGGACACCATCCGGTCCCATGGATGCTGTGTTTTGCTTTGGAGAGAGCAGTTCCCACCTGGGCGTTGGAGATGTTTGGGGGGCTACAATCCTCTGGTATAGATATCTCTCCTTTGGGGGGGGAGAAGTTTGCACTGAACCTGTCAGCCAGTATGTTGGCAATGTGCGTAGGTTCAGAAATCTTCACATCATTTTGAACTAATTCTGAGCATATCTGGGAGTTTCCTCCTAGGTTTCTAACATAGCTAAAGAAGGCCTTATGATTGTCTTTTGAGTCCTTGGTGATTTTTCTCTCAAAATTTGCCTTGGATGATTTTATGAGAGCTCTTAGTTTTATACTTATAATGATCAAAGGTGTCTTACCTTTCAAGGATTTTGCTCTATCTTGTAGTAGCTTCCTCCTTTTGTTGTAGAGCTAGTTTATGGCTGGGGTCCACCAGACTGGACGCTTGCCTTTGGTACAAAGAGTCTTAGTTTTGTTTGGGATTGCCTGATCCATGCAGTCCTGTAGGTGCTGGTAGAAGGCATTTGTAAGTGATTTAGCGGTTTGAGTAATGTTTACCACTGGCTCAGGGGCCTTAAAGGAGACCACACTAGTTTTAGAAGTGTGAAGTCGGCTTTTGAGAAGTTTTTCACTGTGGTCTTTTTTATTTCAGGTGGGGGCGGGACGAGGACCTCCAGCGAGATTAGTTTATGATCTGATCTCACCAGTGAGGGGTATACTTCCGGTGTTGAACATTGTGATCCCATGTTCGTGATGATGAGATCAAGTATGTTTTCTCCTCTTGTGGGGATGGTGACTAGTTGTTCCATGGCATTTGAGTTTATGAACTCCAGGAACCTTTGGGCTAGAGTGTTTGGGCTTGAGTAGTGTTCCCAGTCTATATTAGGGTAGTTGAAGTCACCTAGTATGATGGTGTTTGGAGATACATTTATCCCCTCCATTGTTTTCAGGAAGGCCATGTGAGGTTCCTGAGTTTGAGAGGGTGGCCTGTAACATGCTACAAATTGCAGAGCAGTCTTGCCTATGGTTAATTGCACCTGGATGGTCTCTGATGCATCGTGCGTTGCCACCAACCTTGAGGTGTGGGTGTCCTTTATGAATATGGACACCCCCCTCCTTTCTTGGTGTTGTCCGGATTTTGGGGCCGGAACGCATGATATGAGGTGAAACCTGATTAGTAACTTGGATTCTTCAGGTTGTGATTTGACCAGTCCAAAGCTGCTATTTTGATGCGTCAATCCTTGCCCCCTTTATTTATTTTGTCTTAAAGTACCACAACTGCCTTTTAACAAAATTCCAATCTCCAAGATGGCTCTCACTCTCTTCTCTTCACAACTACCCCAAAATGCTTGAAATGTATGCATTTAAGTGGGGTACCAGCAACAGTCTCACTCTTACTGTTCTTGCCATCATGGGGATATTTTATTTACTTCATCAAAGCTTTGGAATTGGCAGACAAAGCAGAAATGCGTGAGAAATACTCACCATAACAGTAGATGGTATGAGTATGAAAGCAGTGTCACTTATCTAAATAATCTATAGGTAGACCAGCTCCACTGGGCTAATTCACGGACCAGTATTCCAAACCTACCAGGAAAGCATAGTGAGGGAATTGCTTTTAGAATTCTAGCTGACAGTGCTTTCTTTTAGTTTAACCTCTTTATGATGGATAAGAAATTAACTTGGCACCCACAGAAATGGCCAAAACTACAGACACCAAAATTACTCAGTTTTTCTGTACATGTTTTATTTTAAGATCATTAAAAAGTCTTAAAATAAATTCATGCCACCCTCCCTGCCTTGGTGGATGTTAAAAGAAATTACTATGTTAATACATTGATTGTAACAATGAAATAATTTATTTTCAGCCACTCCTGAAAATGAACTGAAGTAATATCCCATCCTGTTCATTACAATGCAATCTCCCATGTCCCACCTCTCTCTATAACACAGTAATGGCTCATCTAGGCAATCCATGCCTTGTTAATGAGTGTCCTAAGCCACATTTTCCGGGCCATTTGTGAGAAAAGCCGAAAGTGTTTAGGTGGGTGGGAGTTTCTTTGCTGAAAGTAAGTCTTTCGGGTGAGACTACAAACTGTGATACGGACAAAAGATTACATAAGCAATGCCTTAAACCTCTACTTATATTTAGATAAGAAGTTTTTATTTATTAAGTGTAATAACAAAAGTAAAGGCTGCATTGTGTGACAAACAGGAACAGTAGGATCTGTATTGTTACTGTTGGGGTGATATGATGGACAAAGAAGGGATAAAGTCCCGCAGTGGCTCAGTTGGATTTCTTGAAGTAAGGAATATGGTCCAAATGTTCCCAATTACTGAATGAAGGCTGCATTCTCAGTTCTCTGAGTGAGGAAGTGATAAGCACTTTAATAGCAATGGTAGATGACACACAGTCAGCATTAGTCATTTATTTTTGCATGATTCTTAGGGTCTTGTAGTGCCAGAAATACAACAAAAACATTATTATGGATTATGATCCTTATAACAAAGGGGGAGGCTGCATTTTGAGTGCTGAGGGCAGGGGAATGGTAAATGCTTTACCAGAACTTTTCTGTGAAAACTAGTAGAAAAAAGCCAGTCTGCTCTGTTTACGTGTGTTTGTGTATGTTGTGAATATTTTAGGAACTGGGTTCAGCTGCTTGAGCATAGAAATATTATGATTAGAATGCTATACAAAGGGAAAGGTTGCAGACTGAGTGTTAGGTGTGGAGAAGTGATAAATGTTTCAGTGGTAGCATTTTGCAAAAAATAGTAAACATTAGCCAATAAGTTCTCATACTTAGTATGTAAGTTTGTGAGTGTGTGCATGCGGGTGTGGACGTGTGTGTGGAAGTACATTTATGTGTGCATGCTGTCACACGTGTACATGTGTGCACACGTGTTATGCGGGTTGCAGCTGCCATATCTCTAAACTCCTCGACCAGTGAGAACGTCATGCAATACTTGGAGTAGGGAACACTAAACACCATGGACAGTATAATATTATTCAAATCCACATATAAGATTTATAGAACTTAGGTTTTGCAGCACAAAGCATATTAGGGAAGCAAAAATGTAAACAACTCTAATGTCTGGCAAGATTCACTAACTGTAATGGTGCATGACATATGGGGAAATGCTCAAAACATAAGGATAACCCATGGGGGACACGAGATAAAGCCAGAAAGTCTTTCTAAATATTATTCTTATTCACTTAAATTAATACAGTAAAAGGTCTTGCATCATGATGATTTTTTGAATAAAAATAATGAAATTCTAATGTCTATCAGTATTCATTAAATGTAATAATTTGTGACTTACAAGAGAGAGGGAAAAATAAGAGGCAACACCAGAGACACTCTTTTAAATTAGGAACAGCTAAAAGGTATGGTGGTGTATATTATGTGTGGGGGGTATGAATGAAGGGGTGCCTATACTAACACAATGCATCATCTGTCAGCAGTGATTACAGAAAGGGCAGCAGAAAAGGGCCTGTTAGTCCTTGTGATAATAACAAAGTGATTCAGAGGCATGTGGATTTGATGATAATGAGATCTTTCCTCATTGTGGCTAATGTGCCTCTGAATCACTGGGTTCCACAATTGCTCTAAGAGGCCTTTTTCGCCACAGCCTTACTACTCACAGATGGGCCAGTTTCTGAACTCTTGCAATATTGTATGTTTGTCTTATCCTTAATTATAATAACATCCATGCTGTTTATAACAGCTCTAAAATAATTACATATAAATTGTAACCATCTATTGTATCTTATAAAGGACTTAAAACTTCCTGCAGCAACTCGATCATTCCTGACCACAAAATAAAAATATCTAAAAATCATAAATAAATTTTACAACATAATTTATAAGACAAATTAAATACAGAAATCTTCTCTTAAAACCACAGGACTACATTTGCATAAATTGGAGAGCAAGTCATCCTCATTGCTACTCCACTTAACTGCTGACAAAAATTCACCTTCAAAATATATAAAATTGTGTACAACGAATTCCATAAACTGCACACATATTCATATCAAGGTTGACAAATGCTAATAATCAAAAGATCCCCAGGTCAAATACTAGTTTGTGTAGAATTATAGTAAACAATTTAATTATGTCCACAATTACACAAAAATAATTACCTGAATATGGTATTTTTCAACCTACTTAAAAATACCAGGAATCCTTTAAAATATAATAGCGATCATCACAAACGACTTTTAACTTATTGCCCATGTATATGTCCAAATGTTATGTTACTGGACCCCTGGTCACATTAGTTAGACTTATGGAGGATTCACAATATTCATAATGACCTTCGGTATTCTAAAATGGTTGGAATAATTTGACATTCGACAATTAAAAATGTATATAGATATAGTGTAATGCTCTGTTCCATCAATAACTTGTATAACTACATATCTATCCTCCTATATGAAATGTTTATTTTATTTTTGGAAACCAGTTTATAAACGTTAGACTTGGTAAAGATTAGAAAATATTCTCACAGTGTTATCTACAGTGTCCACAATGGACAATCCTCTGCCCAAAGCATGCTTCAGTAATGGAGAGATTTGTCCTGAACCAAATTATTCAATAGGTCTCTTTTGTCTCAGTTTAAATTAAAAATAGCTTCAAATTATGTGGATTCATTTTTAAGCAAAAGGTTGATGACAGTCTTACCATTACACCTGGCTATTCATATGTTGGAATGAATATGTGAATCTGACATTTGAAAGTTAGTGAAAAATAAACTTTTTTAAATGTTATTTTAATTTACCCTGAGACAAAAGAAAGTAATTGAATGATCTGATTTAGGACAAATCCCTCTGTTTAATGAAGCCAGATAAAGGCAAAGGATTGGTTGTTATGGCTACTATAGATTACATTTGAAGAATGTTTTCCATTCTTAATAATTCTAATGCTTATAAGTAGATTTCTAAGAATGAAATAAATATTGTACACAGGAAGATAGATATGTACTTAAATGATTTATTGATGGAACAGAGTATTACACCATCTTTACATAATTTTGCAAATGTTGAATGTCCAATTATTCCAATCATTTTTTGGAATACCCGGAATACCCAATGCCCTAGAAAACACTAGGAATCATCTTTACATGCAGCTGTGGTGGCTAAGGTATGAAAAACACAGCATTTGGACATATACAGAGACACTAAGTTAAAATTTTTTTGTGACAATCAAAACTACATTTGAACAGATTCCTGGCATGTTTTAAGTGGTTTAAAAATACTTTATATTCAGATTATTTATTGCTAGTAATGGTGGATGTTATTGACTTGTTTACTGTAAAACACCACATACCACAGGACGTGCTAGGTTTAGGGGTGTTTTGGTTGAATATCGATATCTGTCAACTGACGATATGAATATAATTGCATAGTTTATGGAATGCACTTTTATACAACAATATTATATACTTTGAGGGTGAATATTATAACCAGTTAAGGGCAGTAGAAATGGGGGTAGCTTGCACTCCAATTCATGCAAATTTAGTTCTGCAGTTTTGAGAGAAAAATTCCGTGTTTAATTCTTTTAAATCTTGTAAAATGTATCTGTGAGCTTTAGATAACATTTTTATTTTCTGGCGAGGAATGTCTGAGTCACTGCTGGAATTTTAAGTTATTTATAGGACACCACAAATTTTTAAGTCATATATACAATTACTCAGTGGTTATTATAAAATATTTGAATGTGACTAAGCAAGGATACGAAAAACAGAAAAAATGTATCCCAACTTTTTAGGAAGCTTATGTTTTCAAATTCCTATCTACATTTTAATAATTGTCACTTTTTCAAGCAGAAAGGAGTCTTGTGAAAGGTCAGATGGTAAGAATGTTAAGGATAATTTGTTCATTAGTGTATAACACAACTTGAAAGGAATGTTTGAGGAAAGGAGACACCCCAAATTATTGGATGATACTTTAAGGAAGCAGGAAAACAAAGTTTCCTCTTATACTTAGGGGTACATATGATAAAACTATGGAAAATAATGAACATTTATTTGATAAAGCTATGGTGCTGAGTTATAATGTAGACATAGATGTAGTTAGAAATATTATTTATAGGAATTGGGGGGGGTGTTCTCTTACTTTGAAAATGTATCTAAGATTGCTGGTTTAGCTCCAGATTTTGTTTATAAACAAAATTAAAATCTAAATAATAAGATGGGGAATTCCAACAAAATTATTAGTACAGCAAGTAATTCAAATAAACTTAGGATGGGAATATTTAAATGTGCCTTTTACAAGCAATATAAATTTATTAATGAAGTAAATAAGATAGCTATGCCTAATTTTCCTAAAAAATACATTTGTGGTACCAAAGGTGTGATTTATTTAGCTCAGTGCACTTCTTCTGAAGCCTTCTATGTAGGAAAAAGAAAGTGTTTTACAAAGGAGGATGTATGAGCATGACTATGGCATAAATAAAATGATCTTAATACCCCCCCTAAGCAAATGAGCCCATTATTGTGCCAACTTTGACAGATTTCTATTTTCAGACTTAGAAAATGTGGATACCAACACTTGGGGTGGTTGTTGGGAAATGGGGATCAAATATAAAGAATTAGTATGGCAATTGAAATTAGATGCTGCAATTCACCCAGTTTTAAATGAATATATATCTTTCAGCACTGCTTTGAGGATGCAGATGGACAAGTTATGTTTTACATTCACACTTGTATCATCTATTATCAACATTAATTTTAATATACATACTGGATTAATGCAAGTGTACCCTTTCGACGGCTATGTTTGTAACCTCAGAGGAAATGCACAACAATGCACAAAACTTAATTGTAAATGCCATCACCCACACTGGACCTGAGGCCATTGCCAACCTTTTGGCTGACAGGTTCAGTTCAAATTTCTCCCCCTGTCCCAGATGGTCCAAAGGAAATGCCACATAAACAATCCCCCAACCATTACAAGAAAACAGGTCATTAATGCACTTTCCAAGGCCAAATACTGTGCATCGATGGACTCCGATAACATCCCAGGATGTTTAATAAATAGCATGCAACATGACCTCTCTGATCCACTTGAATCACTTTTCAACTGGAGCCTTCAACCAGGTTTTGTAACCAAGAAATGGAAGATGGCTACAGTCATTCTCCTGCACAAAGGAGGTCCAACCACTGATCATGGTAACTGCAGACCCATAAGTCTTACAAACTTGATAGGCAAGGTCATTTGAAAAATCATCATGGACATGATGAATACCCTAGCTCCCATTCATTTGAACAGAATCAATCAGAACTCAGTGCCATGGCTCTCTAAGGAATGTAAATACCTGATGAAGCAAAGGGACCTAGCCTGGATGACCTGGAAACTAAAAAAAAACAATGAACAAAATCATGTAAATTTCAAAATACTACATAACAAAGTGACAAAACTAATCAACAGACATAAAAAGTCAGACTATTCTCTGATTCAACTCCAGCAAAAAAATCAACCCCAATAAATTTTGCCACTCCATATCTTCTCTACTTAACCCTGGAACAAACAAGAGTACACCCTATCACCTGATACCCTTCCATTACAAATAGCCAAAAACTTTAACAAGCACTTCATAAAATCAATATCAGACCTATTAACTAACACCCCTAATGCTGGACCCCCCCACCTTCAACCTATTCGGACACCAACCCTAGACCATCAACTACTTCTAACCCTGTCATGAATAACCCCCCTACTGAACAAAATGTCATACAAACCCCATTCTTGTTTCAGCCCATACCCAAGGACACCATTAAGAAACTGCTACAAAAACTAAAATCCTGCTCCACCTCAGCTGATAATCTTCTACCATACTACCTCAAACTAACTGCATCTCAAATCGCCTACCCAATCAGTGTCCTTACAAATAGGTCTTTATCTGAATCAGAAGTACCTGTCATATGAAAACAATCTCACATCACCCCCATCCATAAAGGAAGCAACTCTTTTGAACCATCCAATTTCCGTCCTATATCCATCATGTCACCCATATCCAAAATTCTCGAGACAGGTACCCATCGGCAGGTAATGTAATACCTATTGCAAAACAATCTTTTAACCAAAACCCAACATGGTGTCCAACCCAGCTACAGCTCTATTATCCTTTACAGACATCGTGAACAAGGCCAGAGATGCAGGATGCTATACAGTTTCAGTTCTTCTTGATCTCTCCAAGGCCTTTGACACAGTGTCTTACCCATTACTATTGAACACACTGTCTAACTTAGGCTTCTCAGGTAACACAGTAAAATGGTTTCAGAACTACCTCAAGGATCATAAACAAGCTGTGAAATGGTCCAATGAACTGTTGCCCTTTCTGCATAACCCTACTTGAGTCCCTCAAGGCTTCATCCTCGGACCCCTACTCTTCAACATTTTCACAAACAACCTTCACACTGCCTCTCACCCTGGAACCCTCATTCAGTACGCTGATGATTCCATCATAATCTGCACTGCTCAGTCACTACCAGAACTACTTTCAAAAACTCAACAGTCCTTAACTGAAGTCAAATCCTGGCTAAGAAATTCTCAACTTCTTCTTAATCCAAAAAAGACTAAACTAGTACTATTTCACCCCAAAAATACCTCCCCTTGTCACTATCATTTCAACATCCTTGCGTCTGACAACACTGTCAAAAAAATAGTGCAGGAAACCAAACTTCTAGGACTTATCATTGACAATAAACCTACATTCAACCCCCATATACAGCAAAATGTAAAGATAACTTAAAAACTGGGACTCTTATATAGAAAAAAATTTCTTTACTGCAGCAACCAAAACTACCCTTGCAAAAACATTTTTACTTCCCTCCCTTCTTTATGGTGCTACTAACCTAACTTACAAACGTCTACCCTAAGCAAGATGGAACAGTGCTACAACAAAGTTGCAAAGTTTGTCACAAACTCTAAATATCACACACACACCACTGTAAACCACTACTAGAACTGAAATGGCTTGAACTCCTCAACCAGCTTGCCTTTATTCAGCTATCTGGCTTGCACAACCTTATTGTCAAGCCTATTGCCTGCCCTGCATTAGCCACTTTACACACCAAATCGATCCCTATGATAAGACAAAAATCTCTTGGCTATCTCAAAACCTGCATGAAAACCAGGTCACGCTCTGTATTCATACTCGGTCTCTACAATATGGAATTCACTATCTCTAGCAACCAGGTCTATGCTTGGCCTAACCCATTTCAAAGCCTCTCTAAAAAATCATCTAAAAATTACATAGCTCTGGTCCTGCATAAAGTTTGCCTAATGCTCAGCTCTTCCTCTTCTTCTACATTAGCCCCATCCTCTTCTTCTGTCACACTTCACTCCCTCATAGTCTGCAAGATCCTAAGGCTCTCCTAATTCCTCATAGTCTGCAAGATCCTAAGGCTCTAACTCCTCATAGTCTGCAAGATCCTAAGGCTCTCCTAACTCCTCATAGTCTGCAAGATCCTAAGGCTCTCCTAACTCCTCATAGTCTGCGAGATCCTAAGGCTCTCCTAACTCCTCATAGTCTGCAAGAACCTAAGGCTCTCCAACTCCTCATAGTCTGCAAGATCCTAAGGCTCTCCTAACTCCTCCTATGTTTGTATATCATACCCTTAAACTACTGCTCAGACTGTAATGCCTCTATTCTTAACTCTCTCACTATCTTTCTACATCATTATCTTTCTGGCTATTATTTTCCTAACTGAAACCAACATTCTATTTTTCATGTACTATAACAGTCAATGTCATACACTGCACTACCTACATACTAGTTTTGGACAGTATCTACTCATAGGCTATGTATATGGTGAAAGTGACTATTACTGTCTATAATGTTTTAACTCTATAGAATTGTCCTAGATGTGTGGTATATATTGTAATATCTTGTAACATAGTTTATGTTCTTTCAACTTATTTTTGTATAGTATTTCTAATGTCATTTGTATTGTATTGGATTATACTGTATTTACATTGTACTGTATGTGGAGCTTTTCTCCCCGGGCCTCTGCTGAAAACTGGTTCTGTAGACCCAGTCAGACCATCCCGGTAAACAAATGTCAAATAAATAAAATAATAAATAAATAAATGAGGGCCTAGGTAACCTGCAAACAGTGGACCCATCACAGATCGGCTTTGTTAAAAGGAAGGTCATACCTATTAACATCTGTTGGACTTTTTTCAGAGGGTCACCAAAGCACTGGATGAAGCTAAGACTGTACACACAGCTTACCTCAACTTGGCCAAGGCTTTTGATACAATACACCACTCAGGCATTATAGACAAGCTCACTAATTTAGGTATAAACCCCTTTATCACCCACTGAATAGACAACTAGCTCACTGACAGGACCCAGGAGGCCAAAATAGGTGAGGCCAGTCATTATTGGGGTCCCCCAGGGCTTGGTACTGGGTCCACTCCTTTTTGGCATATATTTCTCTGAAATGGAAACAAATGCTGAAGGTTTATGGCTGACTAAGTTTGCAGATGACTGCAAGCTGGGGGTTATCATCAACTCCATTGCAGACACTAGCATAGTTCAAGAAGTTCTGTCTGACTAATAAATGGTGCCAAAGCCATGGTCTTAAACTCAATTCTAAGAAATGCATAATTGTATCCTTTAGGAAATCAACCATCCCAGCTAATTACCATCTTGGTACTATGCCCCTAAGAGTCAACCCTGTGGTCAGGGATCTGGGTACACGCATAGACAGTAGCCTTACCTTCGACAACTACCACGTGGCCACAGTGGTAAGGAAGTCCTTTTATGTTGCACAACTTATAAGTAAGGGTATGGCATCTAGGTCCAAAGAGGTTATTATGCCACTGTACTCCACTCTTATCAGACCAATCATAGGAGTACAATGATCCCTTTTGTATGTACCTAACCAGGCATATGCAGCAACTAGAGCGACCTCAAAAGTTCCTTACAAAAAGAATACAAGGTGTAACAAACCTGCCTTATAAAGAGTGCCTTGAATCCTTTCCCTCTACTCAGTTTCCTATAGATTACTGAGGGGCGATTTATTTCTGGCTTACTAGGCATCCACAAACCCACACTTATGAATCTCCCACATATTCATTTGTCAAACAGTACCAGAAATACAAGTTCTAAGGACCTGAATTCTGTGTGTGACTTAAACAGAACATGCAAGAGAGACAGACATGTGTCCCAGAGACTGCCCCCTCCTATGGAAAAGGCTTCCTATCCATGTGAAGTGGAATTCATCTATTACCCAGTTTAAGCACAACCTAGACCAGTGGATGAGAACTAGGAAATTTACACCAGGCATGGCACCCATGACCCATATGGACAGAGGTAGCTTATAAATGTCTGGCCCTCAATGTCCTATTTGGATACAGGACATTATTATTCTTTTGGGAAAAGTTGGCTAGGCTTAGAAATACACCCCCCCCCCCCAGTTGTTAGCCTAGTAAGAGTGTACGAATCTATGAAACACTGGTTTCACTTTTGATGTTTAATTTTTATCATGTAACAAGAAGTTCAATGTTTGTTTCTAAGATGAAATCAGTTGATTTAGTTTATCATGTGACTGGTTGTAGGTAGGTTATACAACAGTTTAATTTTGTTCTGACGAAGTGTGCCTTGCTTGGTATAAAAGTGCTACATTTACTAAAATAAAAGTACGTTTAGGTGTAACAAGTCTGGTTCTATGGTTTAATAGTGTGTGTTTGGTTCTTAAATCTGGTTAGTAAAAAAAATGTAAAATATGAATTATTCAGAAAAACTATAAATTGGACTTACAGAAATAACATACAGTTCCATCATTAGGTTATAAGTAAATTACCTCAGGAAGACCGGTGTACCAGGACAATGGCAGATCAAGCACACGTACAGCTACTGCCTTCAAAGAAGACTGTGAGTCACCAACTGTGTCACCTGACATATCTCTCTTCTCCCATAATCCTTTTAATCACCTCTCACATATAACAGAGCAGGAATTCTCCCAGTTCAATGCAATCCTAAGAAAAAAGAAAGAAATTCATATTTAGTGCAGACCTTTGTTTTCTATAAAGGTTCAAATCATCAACATGTGTAAGACATGAAAACCTATACTATGAATGCTAAAGATTTGCAACAACACAGACAGCTTTACAGCACTGTTAACCAAGGTTTGTGTGTTACACCACATGCCCTTTGCAGCTGGCAGGGCCAAGTACCATTTTCTACTACACCTTAATATGGAAAAGGCGTTTTCAATCGGTAGTACAATAAACCATTTACAAGTCTGTAGTGCAAGTAAAACCATTTTCAAATGTTACTTTGTACTGCCTGTACAATTATAGTTCAAATGTAGTGGTTTGCCCATGCAATCACAAAACAAAAGGAGAAATATTTACAGTTTAACCAAATGTTAGCATTATTGCATGAAATTTTGTGTAATATGCTCTGCTAGTCACATGTGTTCTGCTTGTATCCTTCTTCCATCATCTTTCTGTTTTAGAAAAGAGATTATATGGTACAGTATAATTTATCACCCCATTGACATATACAGATACTGGCAAATACACCCAGTTAAGCCATTCCCCCTTCCTTATTCTATCTAAACTGCTAGAAAACATTATTTGTTGTCCAGACTGTGTTTCACAACCAGCTCCTATGAAACACTTTGATATTACATGATCACACCTGACTATCTACTCTAATTCTGAGACTCGTAACTACAAGTCCCAGAATTATGGGAAAAAAAGTAAAAATGCCAAACAGTGAATGTCGAACACAGCTGTTCTCTCTTTTAAAGTGTTTTTTTTTTTAGATCTGGAAACCTCTCCGCACCTATCACACCTTTGCCCTTATACATACCAACTCCGAGACTGCCATATCTTGGAAAAAAGGAAATACTCTTGGAGTTAGTATAAGCCCACATTTTTGCTTGTCTAGCCTCACTTTCGGGGCTCATGGTTACCATTCTCAGAATACCAAACTGTTACCTCTGCATCTTTGTAGTCTAACATTTGTCCATAAATACTGTGCCTTCATAAACAATCTCTCATCTAAGCACACCTTCCCTCACTTGTTTTTCATGCTACAACCAGAAACTAGCAGCAGCCCAAATACTTTCTTCTCAGATTCAAACATGTTCTTTAGCCTAACTCATGCATTGGACTACATAAACTACTAACTTGCTAAGTTTATATAAATTCTCTTCCAGCTACCTTGCACTAAAAAGTACAGGGAATAACACGATCCATAGGGAACAATCTTCAGTAACCTTAACAGAAAACTTGCATGCCTCAGTAACAATTCATACTTGCTGGTATGGAAATTATATTTATGAAAAATATAGAGATTACACAGTGGTCATCAAGAAGGGAAGGGAGATTCAAAAGATGATGCCTTGAGTAAATGATGCATATAAAAAGGACCTGCCCATGAGAAAGAGAAATCATAGCTCACCTTCTTCAAGGATATAGTGAGAGGGTTTAGTGATGTGGCAGCTTTTCTTAGGGTAGTCAGGGGGAGGTGGTTATGGGACTTGAAGAAAGGGGGCATGCAAGACCCACTGTAATATAAAGTACATAAAAGACTGTGCATGTCTGGTTTGCACTTAATCCACTTTGCATCCACAGCTCCAGTATGCAACAGGACTAGTGTGCACAACATTGAAAACTTTGTCTTCACTGTCACAAGCTAAACTACTACATATAATCATTTGCACCTTTAGGAAGACCAATCAACATGTTGGGTAGTGGGCCACTTGTACCTGAGACCTTCCTCCCTGGACTACATGAAAAGAGACATGGAGGAGCTCTCAGATTATCTAGCCCAGGCGGGTACGACTCTAGCCCTGAGCAGTCTCCTACCATCACCCTGTACAAGGAGAAAATGATTGAGTTCAGCAATTAGCCAAGTTTCTGGTGTCATTCTAAGGGGATCCAGTATCTGTCTGCCTGGGATGACATGATTGACAGATCTCGGTGTTTTGCCAGAGATGGCCTATATCTATCACCCCTGCACTTCTGGATACTGGCTAAGGCTCTTGCCACCCCTACAGTGCCTTTTTTAAACGGTGTTCCAAAGACCAAATTACCACCATAACAGCTACAAACAAATGCAATCTGAGGGTCATGCTGCTCAACGCTTGAAGTATAAATCTCAAAATGCACTCACACGAAGCACTCCTTAAAATGCAGAACATCAACATTTGTGCTATAACAGAAACCTGGTTCAAGGCAGCAGATAGTACCCCTGCACTACCAGGCTATAACTCATTCCATACCTTTTGGCCCCAGAACTTTGACCGAAGCTCCAAATGAGGTGGTGTTTTCATATTCATAAAGGATGTGCACACCTCCAGACTGGTAGCCCAACATAATGCATCAGATATACTTCAGGTGCAGCTAATATTGGGTAAGAGAGCGATTCAAGTCATAGCCTGCTATAGGTCTCCAACCATGACCCAAGACTCTCACTCCACATTCCTAAGCACCCTGGAGAATATTAGGGTCTAACCTAACACTCTCATAATGGGCGACTTCAACTACCCCTCCATTAACTGGTAAAACTACTCATGTACCAATACACTTGCCCGATGTTTCCTGGAATTCATTAATTCCAATGCCCTGGACCAGCTCATTCTTACCTCCACTAGAGGTAGCAACATCCTTGACCTGGTCATTATTAACATGGGTGACCATTGCTCTATACCGGTAGTCAACTCCTCCCTGGTAAGATCCTACCACAAACTAATCACCTTGGAAATCCACATCCCTCCCACCCCCCCACAAAGGTAACCACCATGAAAAACCTCCAAAGCTAACTTTGGGCTCCTAAAACCAGAGTTAGCTAATTTCACGGCACACATGCAATTGAAAAACAACTGTATAACCGCCAAATCATACACTAATGCCCTGTACAAACACGTACACATATGCATGGATCTCGTCATACCCAATAGAACCAAGATGCTCTCCTCCAAAAAAAGGAAGCCAATCTGGTGCTCCCCTGCCATAAACAAACTCTACAACAGAAGAACAAACTCTACAACAGAAGGAGGAAACTGATGGAAAATAAGGTGAAGTCCCAAAACTGGAAAAACTCCCTTATCAGCCTCAACAAAATGTTGTGATCCCTCATCAAATCCTCTAAAGCTAGCTATGAAAACAGAATTGCAGCAGATACAACCACAAGGCCTTCTATAGTTATGTAAAGAATCTCCATGGCAATATCCAGATTTGCTCAGAGCTGTTGCACAATGGCAATTCCTATGCTGAGCCAACAGATATTGCCAGTACTTTCAGTGCCAACTTTACCCCTCTCGCCCCCACCACAGGGCCAATCACAATACCAGTAGATTGCCAGGTACCCAGTATCACTGTACACAGGTTAAAACAGCTCTGTCCAAGGCCAAGAATACAGCTTCTACGTGACCCGACAATATCCCTGGCTGCATTCTACATGAGCTACAGGGTGAACAGGCACCTCACCTGTGTCTTCTGTTCAATCACAGCCTCACCTCAAGCTTTGTCCCTAACGAATGCCGCACTGCTACAGTCATCCCTCTCCACAAAAGAGGACTACAGACCCTGGGAACAATCGCCCCATTAGCCTGACAAGTCTGATATGCAAAGCTATGGAACGCAACATTATGGACATAATAAACAAGGATATTGGGACTCTCCAAACTCTGGATCCCACACAGTTTGGTTTTGTGAAGGGTAGATCATGCCTGCTCAACCTGGTCAACTTCTTTGAGTCAGTCACCAGAGCTGTGGATGAAGTCAAGGTGGTTCATACAGCCTACCTCAATCTGGCCAAGGCCTTTAATCCCATTCCCCACTCAGGAATCATAGAAAAACTCACTAAGCTAGGCATCAACCCCTATATCACTAGGGGTGGGTTGCAAACTGCCTCACAGATGGAGTCAGCTACTTTCACACTGTGGGTTCCAAGTCAGACTGCCGACCAGTCATGAGTGGAGTCCCACAGGGTTCGGTCCTGGATCCTCTCCTGTTTGTTATCTACTTCTCTGAAGTCCAAGCCAACATGAAGGGACTCTGGCTAACAAAGTTTGCAGACGACTGCAAGTTGGGAGCCATAATTAACTCCCCAAGTGATGTTGACATCCTACAGAGAGGCCTTACCGAGAGCAACAACTGGTGTCAGAACCATGGTCTTAAGCTTAATGCCAAAAAATGTGTCGTCATCCCCTTTGGGAAAAAACAGGTTCCCATGAATTACCACACTGATGGTAGTCCACTGAACACAGAAGGCGTCATAAGAGATCTGGTAACACAGGTTGACAGCAGCCTCTCTTTTGACCACCAAATTGCCACTGTGGTCAGAAAGTCCTTCTATGTGGCACATCTCATTACTAATGGTTTTGCATCCAGGAAGAAAGAGGTCATTGTCTCCCTCTACTCTTCCCTCATTAGGCCAATCATCAAGTATAACACCCCATTTTGGATGTACCTCACTAGACACCTGCAACAACTGGAGAGGTTGCAAAAGTACCTCACAAAGAGGATCCTAGGCCTTAAACACTTGTCCTATATGGACAGACTCAAAAAAACTCCAACTATTCTCTGTCTCATATCACCTACTTAGAGGTGATCTCTGCTTGACTTGCAAAGCCATGTCTGACCCAGCTCTGTTAGAAATGCTACATCTAAGGAAATCCCAATCCCTTCACACTACACGCTCCAGAGAACTCAACCTCATTACCACAATCACCAGAACAAGCTGGAGGGACAGGTTCATAACCCAGAGACTGCCCATGCCATGGAATAGACTTCCCATACATGTCAAGCAGAGCATCTCACTGCACCTCTTCAAGAGGGTGGATGGGAAATAGAAAATTCCCCCCACGGATCACTCCAGTGGCTCTACTTGACAGAGGCACTGGGAACTAAGGTCGGGTGGCACGATGCCAGGGTAATCCTATGGGCTAGGCTTGTAAAGGCTCCAGGGCCATTAGCCTAGTACACACCTATGAACTTGTCATAGGGTCTGAGGTCAGTGGAAAGTGTTTAAAGGAAAAAAAAAAGGATATGAAAATATCCAAGCATTACCGATGTCCACCTTTTGTACAAGTCTGTCACTCTTGGCTTAACAATCTGCTTATTTATGCAACAAACAAATTCTAGCAAAATTAACTCATTCTTTGTAATTTCAACCAGAAATGGAATGGTTGGTATAGATCAATGTGTATGCACATAACCTTTAAGAAGCTATCCAAGGGCTTGCGCAAGTGTATAAATAATGAGCATGCGAAGCCTGACTGCCATTTTGTAGTAAGCAGTTGAGATGTAAGCATGTATGTATATAAGGTCCGTCTGTTAACTAGTTTGTTCGTATTTTATGATGCTGCTATTCATCCTGATGTGTTCTATGTATACAAGCATCTAAACGAAAACCCCGGCCTTGTTATATGTGTTAGAGACGAGCGAGCGACATGGTGTCAGAAGCGTCATGTCTACAGGACATGGAATCAGAAACGGCATATCTAAAAGGACATGGAGTTAGAAGAAGCAAACCGAAGGGGTATAAGATCATAAATGGCTTCCGTAAAACAACTAGAGGCTCTTGTTTAGATGCTGGTGGAATATACAAAAGAGTGGATCATCCTAAATGTGCAAAACAACTCAGAAATTAATTTTGGGTATTAAAACTTGCTCAGCACTATTTCTTTTCGCATAATACGAAATGGGGCATACAGAACATTCTAAATAATTTTCACATGAACAGATATGTATGATATTGATAAAAATATTCAAATCACTATGGAAAATGTTGAAATAAAGTCCAAATTGCATAAAACGAATAAAATAAGAGGAAACTACCGCATTTTTGCAAAGCATACATATTTTGTATTAAGCAAAGATAGCCAAGTTATCAGAAGTGTATAAACTGCTTGTGTATTTGTGCAGTGTTACAGTACAGCTATTTCAAAAACTGCAGCCATTAACAAGGCATATTTCGCAGAGTACAGCCACTACAGAAAGTATTTCATTAAGTACAGTATTTCGAAGAGTTTACTGTGCATTTGAATGTTGTTACAAGCTCATAGAACTGTTTGTTCGTACATAATTACAAGGGGCATATTTTCAGTGTATTTGTGTATACTTTGTGGGCATAGCAGATGGATTTTGAAAACCCAGTGCACTTGTGTTTGACAGTAATACTGCTGAGAACTGGAGAGTGTTTTAGCAAGTATATGACATTTTCATACAGGCTGCATTTTCTGATAAAGATAACCATACAAAGGCATATATTCTACTTAATTTAGCTGGGTCAGAAGCTATAGAAAGGGAAGGCTCATTTGTGTATGCACCTGCTATCTATGCTGGAAAGGGGAAAAACAGTCATATTGCTGTACAGGGAGGGCCCCGAGTGCTTGAAATGTAAGTTTAGAGAAATGTGCAACCCCCAGAAAAAAAAGTTAGTATGGAAAGGCACTTACTTTATACAAGGGATCAAAAGCCTGGTGAAACTTTTACAGCCTACATAACTGTCCTGAGAAACAAAGCTAAAACATGCAGATTTGGTGATCTAAGGGATGAGAGTTGATAAAGGACAGACTTGTATGTGGTATAAAAGTTGATGCTGGGAGATTTTGCTTTGTGACAGTGATTTAACTTTGAATAAGGCCACTGAGATATGTCAGATATACGAGCTCACAAAAAAGCACACAAATACGCTTACAAATGAGAACAGCTCTAGATGGCACATACAGCTCATTTTGATAGTATGCAGCACATTATTAAAAGAAAAAGGCCCAAGCACATGGCAGCGATAACCCCTGCAGCACTCACCGGTAAACCACAGAAATTTCTAGCAAATTCCAGACTTCACACAGTCTCAGTGAAGCATAAGACTGAGTCAGTAAACTCAAAGCACGGGCCTCAACTGAATTTCATTGCCAACTGTCGTAATTGTGGTGTTAGTCATGAATCTAAAAGGGAAAATGTTTAGTTTTTGGTCAACAATGCAATAAATGGAATCATTTCAAAAGAGCGAAAGATATTGTAACCAGGAGGTAAGATTTCAGAGTTGAGGATGTGGGGTTTAAGCCACGTTTCAGAGAGAGTTAGAATGTGAGGAGATGAGTTAGAAATCCAAGAGTGAAGTTCTGTTATTTTATTTACAATGCTTTGGATATTATTTTGAGAGTACACTGTTAAAGATTTGGGTGAGTGAGTGTTGGTTTGATGGGATAGGTGAGGGAGAGATGTTAGAGTTGTGCTATTGTGTGGGGAAGATGCAGGAGGTCCTGGGTTGGGGTGGAAGGCCCCGTCCAGAGAAGTGCGTCAATTAATGTGCAAAGATATACAAGTAGGTTCAGAGTAGTAGGATGAGGTTGTCTTGGTTTCAGACTAGTGGAGAGGGAGGAACTAGAATATATGGTAATTTTGAAGAGGTGAGATGGTGATATGGGAAAGAGAGAAGGCAAGATTGATTGTGGGCGAGGCATAGTGTGGGTATTTGAGGGATAGTGTGGGTGTTAAGTGAATAAGGGAGAGTAGGTGAGAGTGGTTGGTAGCACAGTGGTGTATGGTAAGAGGTTGTTAGTGAAAGGAAGAAGAGAAAGGTGGCAGAGAGACAGAGGGGCCACATAATGGGTTGTTGTGAATTCCCTGTGAGCAAACATGGCTTTAATAACCAAGTGCATGGGAGCAGAGGAAGTAACTAGTGTTGTGCTTAGTATATAGTACATGCTTATGTTCTTGTAACATGTAGAAGTGTGCCTACAGCATGCAGGAAATCTTGCATGCTACTGTATTCTCAATTATGTTCCAATATGCATATTTCCTGGACACTACGAAGGGGTAATGGTCCACACACACACACACACACACACACACACACACACACACACACACACACACACACACACACACACACACACACCACACACGGTACATATAAAGGCACTGCCCATTGTGCACTACATTTTTACTCCCACTGACAAGCGCACTAGCCAGCCTGCTGCTGATGCCACTGACATGCTCACTGGCCAGCCTGCTGCTGATGCCTGCCATACTACCTGCTGTCCCATGCTACCCTAGGAGCCATGGACCTTACTTTCCACCTGCGCATTTGGTTATTGAACTTGTGGGCATGACACCATATTTTTCTGTTTGCCCAAGGGTATTCGTCAATCATAGCCATATTTCTCTACAGCTGAATGCCACTTCAGCAATTTGTCCCCAGCCAAATGTATGACACAGAAATGTCTTGCTGCCTAGGTACCTGAACCAAAGTAATGGGCAGGTAAATGTTCCTATTGAAATGTCTACTTGATGTGACTTGTTGAGAGTAGGGGGACTTCATATGCATCTGACTGCAACAAGCTGAAAGACAATACTATTGCCATTATTTTCATTTTCATCCAAAAATATCCTTAAAGCTAAGCACAGAAGTTTATTATCTTATGGAGTGGGGCTAGGGATGCAGGCTGTGTGTGAAAGCATAGGACAGTTGCAGGATCACTTTGATCAAGGACTTGCTTCTGTGAATACAACGATCAGACTGGTGGATTTGTTTCTTGTTTTTGCTTCTGGTGTCCTTTTGTCAGACAGGTATGCTTGCCTATTGCAACTTTCTTCATATCCCCATGACCGTGATTTTTTTTTATGTAAATTGTGGTAGGTTTGTCGTTTCTTATGAGTAGCATATTTCCCTGCCATCTCATGTATTAACCCCATTATTATCATTTTTCCCTACACTAGATGACCTTCCTTGCTATATTATCTGTAATTATTCAACTTTTTGTCTCCAGTGTGTGCTGTACTTTTCTATCGAATATTTTCAGTTTTGGTTTAGTCCATTTGAAGATGGCAGATGTTTTCTGATGGGTGACATTTGTCAGATTACTTTTTTGATTATTAGAAGTTCAGTCCAAATTATTTATTTATGCATGCATGTACGTATTTTATTTTTTGTGCAACTATGAGGCCAATGAAAAGGACTGGGGATCAGGGAAAATCACTTGCTATGGAAGGCTGTTGACCCTGTATTTTTGTAAGGGTAGCAGAAATTCATAAGGTCGCTGTACCTACTCCCAAGAAGTACAGAACTAACTCAAAAAACAAGCCAGCCAGGTGGAATCACAAAATCAATAGGCTGTATAACAGGAGGAAGAAAATCATGGCAAAAATTAGGAGGTGCTGCCCCCTGAAGGATAAAAGCACTTTCATCTAACTAAACAAACAACTCAGAGGACAAATAAATTATATTAAAGGCAAATTTGAGGTAAGTTTGGCCTCCCAGGCTAAAGACAACCACAAAGCTTTCTTTAGCTATGTCCACAACCTAAAAGGCGATACACAGTTGTGTGCAGAGCTCATTGTAAATGGGGCCACCTATACTGAGCCAGAAGATATAGCAAACCTCCTGGCTGATAAATTCAGCTCCAACTTTACCCCTCTCTCCCCCTCAACCTTTCCTCAGGAAATACCATCAAATATAACTCCCCATATTATTACCAGGGAACAGGTCTTCAATGCCATTTCTAAGAGCAAGAACACTGCATCAATGGGCCCAGACAATATCCTAGGATGTCTTCTAAATAGCATGACACATGACCTATCAGGGCCTTTAGAATTACTATTTAACTGTAGCCTCCAAACAGGCTTCATGCTCATGAATGGAGAAAGGCAACAGTCATCCCTCTGCATAAAGGAGGGGCATCTGCAGAACCTGGAAACTACAGACCCATAAGTCTCACTAGTCTTGTATGTAAAGCCATGGAAAGAATTATCATGGAGATGATCAACAGAGACATAGTAAATCTCCAGTCACTGGACCCAACCCAGTTTGGTTTCGTCAAGGGCAAATCATGCCTACTCAACCTGGTGAACATCTTTGAGAAGGTCACCAAAGCAATGGAGGAGGGCAAAATCGTTGACACTGCTTACCTTGATCTGGCAAAGGCATTTGACAGAATAACCCCCTCAGGCATTGTTGACAAACTCAAGAGGTTAAGTGTAAACCTGTATGTTACCCAGTGGATAGCCAACTGACTCGCAGACAAAACCTGGAAAGTTAGAACTGGGGAGAAGAGGCCAGTCACAAGTTGAGTGCCACAGGGATCAGTCCTTGGACCATTCCTGTTTGACATTTACTTCTCAGAAGTCAATGCCAATGCAAGTGGTGTCTGACTGACTAATTTTGCAGATGATTGCAAATTAGGAGATGTCGTTGAATCTCACACTGACACAAATGTACTCCAGGAGGGGCCGACACAAGACAAAGAACTGGTGTCAGAGCCATGGCTTAAAACTAAATGCCAAGAAATGCATAATAGTATCCTTTGGGAAAGTCATCTATCCCTGGTAGCTATCATATTGACAACACACACCTTAGACTGACCCAGTAGTCAGGGACTTGGAGAAACATATAGACAGTAATCCAGTGTTTGACTATCATGTGTCTACAGTGATGTTGAAAACATTCTATGTTGCCCAACTTATAAACAAAAGTATGGCATCTAAGTACAAAGAAGTCACTGTTCCACTGTATTCGGCATTCATCAGACCTATCAAGTACAATGCTCCCTTTGATATGTACCTAACCAGGCATATCCAACAATTGGGGCATCCACAGAGGTTCCTCACTAAAAGAACACAGGGCGTAAGTAAAATGTGCCATGCAGACCACCTCAAGGCCCTATCCCTGTATTCTGTCTCCTACAAAATTTTAAGGGAAGATCTATGTCTGGCATACAGGGCATTGTCAGACCCCACTCTGATGGACCTCCTGCATATCCACAAAACAAACAGCATCAGAATTATCCATTCTAAAGACTTAAAATCTTACCTGTGATATAAATAAGACCTACAGGAGAGATATGTATGTATCCCATAGACCACCCTGTCTATGGAACAGTCTCCCCATCCATGTGAAGCAGAGCTCCTCCCTAAACCAATTCAGGTGCAACTTGGACAATTGGATGGGAAACCGGAAATGCATCCCTTGTTTGGCACCTATGTCTTTAATGCAATGGACACAAGCAACCTGCAGATGGTTCATCTCCCAGGCCCATACTTGCACTTATCAAGGGTATCAGAATTTGTCAGAGATTTGGGATGTATGGCTAGGCTTAAAAAGGCATTGTGGTCGTTAGCCTAGTAAATCTATGACTTTCTGCTAGTTTCTATTAGTTACAAAAACTCAAGAGTAGAACTACACACACTCTCTCTGTCACACACACACACACACACACACACACACACACAAATGTGCATGCACATACACACACAGTACTATAAAACAATGCCACACAGACCAATGGTTGGTACATTAATGAATGATTATTGGAAAAACTACTTGTGCAGACTCTCCTTACATGTACTGCAGTAACAGAGACAATACAATGGACCTTTTCTGTATGTCACACAAATAACTCAACAAATTTTAACACAGTTCCAAAGCAACTACCATCTTTTTGGATTCCAAATGGAAGATTGTCAAACTTATTCGGTAAACCTGGAGTCTGTTCTCCTTTGCTGCAGCACACTATCCTTAACCACTGTTCCAATCAAGGGCCATCTCTGCATTGAGAAGGCAACTTCGCTAACAGGGCCATAAGCCATCCTCTTATACACCATTTTTTTAATTAAAGAACTTTATTAGAAAAGCAAAAGGCAGCATTCTATAAGTTACACAGTTTTAAACGTCCTTATTACATTTTCAAATGCAACACGGGCTCACATACATTTACAGAAAAGACAACAAACTGTAGGTATACGTTTCATTACTATTGTGTAGTATACACTTATGCTTTCTTTTAACAGTTTTCATTCACTCCAACATTGCACACATTTCACAATTCCTCCCTTCCCTTAAACCTCACTTGTCCACCTGAGCATTGTTCCAACAAATTCCACTTATTTCTATGAAATACACTCCTTCGCTTTTCTACCAATCCCACCTCTAGTTCTTATCACCATCATTATTCAAAAAAAGAAGTTATGTACTTACCATAACGTTCCATGTTTGTAGTCCATCTCGCCTACATTGTTGCTGGATGGGTTTGGAGCAGATTCTCGGCTCCGACTCAGCCGATACTAAAGCTTGAGAGCTTTTACTGGCTCAAGGCTATCCCCTATCCCATGGTCCCTCATGGCAATTCCCCAGATCTTGTTTGCAAGAAAGTAAATAGGTACATAATAGTATGTAAACTATTAATAACTATGCACATACAAACAGAATACTCTCTATTACTATCCATGCCAAGAGGATGGACAACTGCAACCGGGTCACACAGCATAATGGATAGTCCACCAGTTCCTTCAGGAAACAGGAAGGGGGAAGGAAGGTAGGACGCAAGAATGTAGGTGAGATGGACTACAAATATGGAACATTATGGTAAGTACATAACTTCTTTATGTTATGTAGTCTATCTCGCTGTAATTCTTGCTGAATGGGACAGCGTCCCTAGCACCTTTATCCTAGGTGGCTCAAGCAAATAGACTCTTCAACACAGTGGACCCACAGGATGACCTGTCCTGGGAGGCCAAATCAAATTTGAAATGAGTGACAAAGGTATGAGGTCTTGCCCAGGGAGCTGCTGCACAAATAGTATCAATTGGGAATTTCGATCTAAAGGCATATGAAGTTGATACTGCGCTGGTTGAATGGCCTTTAACTTCGGCAGGTAATTGTTTGCCAGCAGTTTTGTAAGCAAATGAAATGCAGTCTAAAAGCCATTTAGACAAAGCAACCTTAGAAACTGACAAGCCTTTATTTTTATCTGAGAAGTAAACAAATAATTGGTCTGATTTTCGAAATCCTTTAGTCCTGTGCAGGTAAAAATCTGAGAATTCTGTGGACATCCAATTGGTGTAATCTGTACTCTGATTTATTACTATGATTTGGGAAGAAAACTGGTAATTGGATAGTTGTGTTGAGATTATGTTCTGAACATACCTTAGGAAGAAGGGAAGGATTAGTTCTAAGTGAGACTCTATCCTTGTGGAAAACAATGTAAGGAGGTCGAATGGTGTGGGCTTGCAATTCTGAAACTCTCCTAGCAGATGTTATAGCCACTAAGAATAATGTCTTCCAAGACAAGAATTTCAGATCTGATGAAGATGGTTCAAAGGGTGGAGAAATTAAGGATGTGAGAACTAAGTTCAGGTCCCAGGGCTCCGGTGGTTGCTTGATTGGAGGTCTGAGAAGGAGGATTCCTTTCAAAAAGGTTTTGCATAAAAAGAGTGGGACATGATTGGATTTCCCATGAAGCCAAAATGATAATTAGAGATGGCAGCTAACTAAACTCTAATAGTAGCAGCTGCAGCTCCTTCTTGAAAAATGGATGCCAGGAAGGACAGCATAGACTCTATAGGAGCTGAGTAGGGATCTATGCCTTGGTTTGCTTCCCAAATGGAGAACCTTTTCCATTTACTGGAATATAATTTCCTGGTGGAAGGTTTGTGTGAAGAAATCAGAATGTGTTTGACTGTAAAATAAAAGAGAAACACACCTGGCTATTCGTGGAACTGGAGCAGCCATGCTGTCAATTTCAGGGTTTGGATAGTAGGATGGAGCTGCCCTGATTGATGAATCAGGAGGTCCAGAAATGGTTCCAGAATCCATGGTTCCTCCAAGAGATAGGACTACAGGAAGGGGAACCAGACTTGGCAAGGCCAGTAATGAGCAATGAGGATCAGGGTACTCTTCAACAGTGTTGCTTTCTGAATCACTTTTAGTATGAGAGGAAAGGGTGGAAAAGCATAAAGGAGTCCCGGAGGCCAATTGTGGACCAGAGCATCTCTGGGTGACATCCCCGGATGGGGAAGTAGGGCAAAGTAGCTGCTGCATTTGGTGTTCATGTATGTGGCGAATAGATCGCAGCAAGGCTGGCCCCATTGGTGAAAAATCTCTTCCGCATCTTCTGAATTCAGGGACCACAAATGAGGCATCAGTATTGCTCGACTGAGTTTGTCTGCTATCACATTGGACTTCCCTGGGATATGCATTGCTACCAGAAAGCATCGAGTGTCCATCGCCCATTTCCATACTCTTAAAGCCTCTTGACAAAGCGGGTAAGATTTGGTTCCCCCTTGCTTGTTTATGTACCACACTACAGACATGTTGTTTGACTGAATCACAATTGTCCCAGTGGGAAGAGAACTGTGAAGTGCTTTGAAAGCGTATAGCACTGCTCTCATCTCCAGAACATTTATGTGCAAGTGGTTCTCGTGATCCTGCCAAATACCTTGGACCATCATTCCCAGATAATGCCCCCCACCCTATCTGGGAAGCATCCATGGTCAAGACTGCATTTTGTTGAGGGGAGCAAGTGGGCAACCTAGATTAAGTTGATCCGTATGTAGCCACCATGTTAGAGCCTTCTTGTAGGAGTTTGTGAGGAGTATTTGGTGAGACAGGGGGAGATCCTGCATTGACCACTGGGCAAATAGTAGCCACTGAAGTACTCTTCATGTGCAGATGGGCGCTAAGAGAATGGTGGAAGCCATAGTCCCTAGGACCTGAAGGACTATCCTGGCCTGTACTTTGTCTTTCTTCAGCAAGAATCTGACTTGGTTGTGCAAAGATTCTATCCTTTCTGGTATCAATTTTGCTGTCATGGTGGTTGAGTCTATTTCTGAGCCTAAGAATACAATGCGCTGCAATGGAGATAAGGTTGATTTTCTTAGGTTTATTGTAATGCCTAAACTGGCGCACAAGGATAGAGTCTCATCCCTGGTTCTGATTAGTTGGTCGTTGGTGGTACCAGTGAGGAGCCAGTCGTCTAGGTACAGAAGCACCTGGAATCATTGACATCTCAGGTGAACCGTTACCACTGCCATGCATTTGGTCAACACTCTGGGGGCTGTAGTGAGGCCAAAGGGCCATGTTCGAAATTGAAAATGACTGGTTCCCAGACATACCTCCCAACCGTACCAAACTACTCGTTTTTTACCGAGTTTTGGGGTTCAAATGAAGGGGTGCCACGATTCCCAAGTGGCACCCCTTCATTTCCGATTTATTTTTTCTTTGTTTTTTTTATTTTTTGCACTGACGGAGCTTATGTCATCATGTGAGTGATGATGTCAGCTCCGTCAGGGCTACCAGCCTATCGGAATTGAGCTCCTTGGGGCTCACGTCATGCGCACAGAACTTTCTACTCAAATGTGAGCAGGAACGGCAGAAATAACGGCAGCAGCACTTAATGAATTATGGCAGACCTGCAAGCAAGCAATGCAATCCAAAACGCTTAATAGAGGATTAGGAACTGTAGTTTTAGCGGTTTTCCAGCTGAGCTTGGACTGTTCAGATGTTTTGAAACCATGACTTGCTCTGGGGAGAAACAGGGTGAGTATGCGTTTGGCTAAAAATGTTTTCCAGTTACTTGTGTTTCAAAATCAATTTACATTACTTTTGGAGTGGTACATTTTACTGTTGCCTTTCTTTATTTCTGTTTGGTTACGATTTGTCCTTGCATAAATGCACTGCACTGTACTTTTATGTTGATGTAGTTGTGTGATCACATATAGATTTGGATGCTTTGAAATAAATTATATCATATTTAGCTTCCACACGAGTGACTGTTAATGATTTGTTTTGCCGCAGAAGATTAACATGCGAAACTAGCCCACACGTGTTGTTAGTGCCTACAAATGGGAAGATGTACAGGCATGCATGATTAATGTGGCAAACACTTTTCAAGTCTTAGAAAACTGTTTTCTTGAGAAGTTTGACACACAGTAGTTTTTAACTTTCATGCACATGTGGTTTGCCGTGCCTTAAGTAGCTGTTAGAAGAAATTTGCATGGTTTAATGTACGGCACAGACCCCTGCTCTCTCTTCTTTGCCTGCAAACTGCATGTTTTGCAGTTCTTTACAAATACCTGTAAAATTAACTTCGTAAGTAACACTGATTATGGTCTAGCAATCAATGCCACTAATTGTATACTCGTTCGTGTTGTGCCACGTTGTTTCTTAGTCTGATCAGTTATGATTACTGGGCTTTAACAATACCCTTTTTAGTAGAGGGAGTTAGCATTGTTGAGTTTATTTCTAAAAGCCTACATGATCCATAAACCCTTGGTGAATGCATTTCTTTTTGTAATCCGTTTTAGGAATTAAGTGTAATCGCTGGGTGTATACAATGACAAAGCAACATAAGGAGGTTCAGGCATTCATTTTTCTGTTATAGTACATTACTGATTTTGATAAATGCTTACTTGAAGTGTATGTTTAAACATCACATTGCCTCTGAAGGCAGGTCAGTTTTCCAATGGTCTTTCTTCTCTTGACTTGTTTATTGGTATAGTAAAATTTCTGTTTGAACTTTCATTCCTTTTCCCTCATTGTTTTATTTTCCTCATCTTGGATCTTGTCAGTGAGAGGTAACTGGCTCTCTGATTTGCTTTGCAGTGTAATTGCTAGGGTTGACTTGTGCTCGTCTGTTGGGGACTCATTGACACGCATAGAGGAGTAATTCATTGACAGGGGTCCCTCGAGAGGACAAAACCTGTTAAAAAGTTGAGTGGGATTGCAGGTGTGTTCTTATTTTAAATAAATATATAATCTAAAATTGCATACCCTGAGAATGGTGAACACTACATCTCTTAATGGCTTTGTGGTCTTGCCAATTAGTAATGGTCATTACCTCCTCTAAGTCTAGCAAGTGTGCTGCTGTATTATACAAGGAATATAATTTAATAAAGTCAGGAAGGTGTATCAAAGAACCCATGTATGTTTCTTGTTCTGTGTGCAAAGGGCCTATGATTTCAAAACAGCCCAAAGGTAATCTTTATCCACCACTAGCCAGATGCATTTTCCTTGGATGGGGTGTGGGTTTCAATGAATGTGAGTTTAAAGGGCAGAGAAGTTTTAATGCTATGTTTATTTTCATTGTGAGACAGTATCTATTAGTGTTTGTGCATTGTGCTATAAAATGCAAAAATAAAATCCAAATAATCAACGTAGAAGTAAAGCAGTATGCACATTAGTGTTTATGGTAAATGGGGTGAAATAGCCAGGTAATGGGACATTGGAATGGCTGCAGGGGAACTCTAGTGCTACAATTTGGTTGTCTGTTCAGTTTGTGTTTGAAAGTTGGTATCCCATAATCCCATTGGAGTGGGCAGAGTTACATATTTTTGTATGCTAATTTTATGTTAATCAGCATACAGATTTGTACCTATTTCTCATGGGCCTTGTCCAGATTTTTGATGTTTCCAGGTTGAGAGGTATGTTCCCATATGAAAGCGTAGGTGTCTTCTGGAGCGCCTGTCCATTTTGATGTGGTAGTACGCATCCTGAAGATCTACTGAGCACATCCAACTGTCTTTCCCAATAAAGGGAAATATCGACTGCAGAGTGATCATACAGAACTTCGATTTCTTTACAGACTTGTTGAGTTTGCTGAGATCTAGAACTGATCTCTATTCCCCTGTCTTTTTTGGAACTAAAAAGAATCGTAAGTTCCGGATCCTATTTGCTTTGTGGGGACTTCTTGGATGATTCTTTTCTGAAGCAATGAGATGACCTCTGATGTTGCACGGTCTAATTGAATGGGTGGCATGTCTGGTAGAGACCGGTTTAATGGGGAATTGGAAACAAAGGGAATAAGGTAACCTCTGGATATTATGTTTTGTACCCAATGATCTTGGGAAATTTGTAGCCAGGCGCTTGGGTACAGTGAAAGATGACCCTCAACTGCCTCCAGAGATGGAGAGTCAGGCAACACCTCAGAAGCGATAGAAGGGACGATCAGAAAAAGTGTCTATCTCCCTGATGTTGCAGACCTCCTCTGCCGCGAGGGTAGCGTCTTCCATTATATCCTCCTCTGCCACTAGGGGAGGGTTCACCTGAGGTAAACCTTTTTGGGATTTACAGAACCACATTTTCCCTCCTGTTTGACCCTTGGGATAGGGTCTAGAAGGAAGGGAGAAATGGACTCAGCAAATAAGGTTTTCCCTTCCTGCTCACACCTGGTCAAAGTCTCTTTTACCTGCGGTCCAAAAAGAGTTGAACCATCAAAGGGGACGTTGGTAAAGGAAGACTTAAAGGATTCAGTGAAGTTACACAGACACATCCAGGAATATCTCCTAAGAGAGATTCCTGCTGCGGCTGCCCTGCTCGCTCCGTCAGCTGCATAGGAAATCAGTCTCATAGAGGAGTTAGCTACAGAGGTAAGGGTGGAGAGCTGCGCAGATACCTTGTCCATGGATCCCGAAGCTACTGAACCCTGAAGGGTGTCTTCCAACTCCTTCAGGAGATCCCTTTGAAGTACAGTAAAATGGGACAGATAATTCAGTGACCTTAAGGTGAATGTCGCTGAAGAGAAGGGATACTTTCCATACCTATCCATCGTCCTGGACTCCTTATTAGGAGGATGGATATTAGAAGATGTCTCGGACCACTCCTTCGTGGCCGCTGCTACCACCATAGCATCAACAGGAACTCCCTTAGAAATAAAGAGCTTATCTTCTGGAGCAGTCATAAATTTGTTTGGCCTCCTCAGGACAGGCTCCACTGTATCCGGGGAGGTCCAGGCTTTCTGGGATATGACCCCCAATAGCTGGTCATAAGGCAGTGTCACCCAGGAGGTAGAAGGTCGGGAACCAAAAGCCTCAAGGAACACTCTTTCATCCTCTGTAGGGTTAGAGGTCTACTAATCACCCCTCTGTCTAAAGATTTCAAGGATGTCAGAAAAGGATACATCCTTACAGGGGGAGCTAGGGAATCCTTCTGACTCATCCAAATCAGTGTCTGATTTCACAGACTCAGGTTAGTCAATGCGCTTCCTCTTACAAAATCTCTTTAGAGGAAGCTCCCTAGTGGGATAATATGGGGAGGTCTCGGAAGAGGGGACACCTCCAATGGGGGCTGCTTAAGCCTCTAGTTCCCTATGCTGAGGGGGTGGGAGAAGAGGTTGCTGCTGGTGGGATGTTGGGTCCAAAGGTAGGGCTTTGGCACTGGACAAAGCTCTCTCTATTGCTTTGAAGGCCTTTTCACCCCCACTCCGAGGTCGACCGCCGTTCCGAGGAGATGAAGGTTGGCTCCGAGCAGGAGAGAGAGGCTGCGAAGCAGACGTGGGAACCGAGCTGAGTCGAGCCAAAGCACTGAGAGGGAGGGTTGGTTCCGTAGAAAACCCGTGATGACTATCCCTCTCGGAGTTAACCCGAGAGCGTCGGCTCTCAGATCCCTCGGCTCCAGAGTGAGCAGCAGAGGATAGAGATATTGGTTCCGTGGAAGCAGGAAGAATTCTTGGAACCAAAGGATCCAACACAGAAGAACCCGAAGTGGTGGACTCCAAGAGCGAAGTGGTCAGAGGAGCAGTAGTCTGTAGAAGGGACTGCTCCGAAGCTTTTGGGACCAGAAGAGCTAACATTTTAGCCAGAGTAGGGTCACAGAGCAACCTCTTCACCACCCACTCGATGTCCTCATCTGAAAGTGTCCTGGAGGAATGGGTGGAGATAGAAGGAGATCTCCTCCTTTCTAAAATAGGAGACTGTAACGTTGGTGAAACGGGGTCGAGAATATGAGAATGTCTCAATACCGAAGGTTGCCTCGGCGCTGAAGAAAACATCGGCACCGAAACAGAAGAAGCTGAATCAGAGCCAGAACTCCTTGGCTCCGTGGCTTTAGATTTTTTTGATGGCTCCGAAGCTGGAACTGAAGATTTTTCTCTTAACAGTTTTGAGAGCTGTCTGACCAAGTTCCAGCTGTTCCTGGAAGGAACTGGTCATAAGACCCCTTGTCAAGTAATTTACGTTTCCTCTCATTAAGGACCCTAGCACTGAAGGCATGGCAAAAGGTACAGGGTTCTTGTAAATGAGCCTCTCCCAGACAGTACACACAGCTAGTGTGACTGTCAGTCAAAGACATTTTCTGTGAACATTTGTCACATTTCTTGAAGCCCGAAGGGCAGTGTTCCTTATGGTCTCTTTCTCTTTGGACATATCAACAAAGAAAAAAAAAAGCAAAGCTAACAACAAATTTCAATAACAACAACATTAAAATATAACAGTAAAGGTATGAAGAGAAGAGTTTTTTTTTTTTTTTTGAAAGGAAGAAGGGCTAACATACAGGGAGGAAAGGCCCTCTAATTTAAACGGGTAACTACGGCCCTCTAACTAAAACGGGCCATACAATCCTAAAAAATGTGGAATAGGGGATCTAGCATTCAAACAACAAACAAACAAGATCCACTAATAATTATTAAAGATAGAAAGAGAAGAAAAAGGACAAGAAATAAGATTTATCAAAAAATCTTCTACTTAGCCAACGAGCCAGTAGTGAGACAACCTCGAAGCTTTCGTGGCAAACGAGATATGGAGAATTGCCATGAGGCACCATGGGATAGGGGTTAGCCTTGAGCCAGTAAAAGTTCTTGAGCTTTAGTATCGGCCGAGTCGAAGCAGAGAATTGGCTCCGAACCCATCCAAAAAGAATTACGGCGAGATAGGACTACATAACATCTTCCAATATGGGCGGTACAGATTTTGATTTCCTTTTTCTAATATTTGCTTTCTTAGCATCCAGTAGCATTAAACAAAGTAAGGCTTTGCTATGTCTAGGCAATTACGATAATTTACACAGCTCAAAAAAAGTTTTCTTTGAATCATTGCCTAGCCATGTCAGTGATGCAACAGGTTGCCTTTACTGCTGGAAGACCAGAAGCCTGTGGGCTCTATTCCTACTCCATGGGATTGGATCACTCACAATGCAGTGCAGCATTAGGAAGTGCTACACTCCTGTGTGGGTCATCCCTTGGATGATATGTTAAATTGAAGTCCATCTGCTTCAGTTGGTGGTGGCTTAACTTGATGTAACAGATCTCAGTGCACTTATCAGTGTAGGGGAAGTTCCATGAGGACATGGCCAAATTTCCCCTAGTAGTAGAAATACCATCTTGTAATTGCCCTGAGAAGAACCCACTAGTCTAGTGAGATTATTTGCTCAACAAAGGGTAAATAAATAAATAAGCATGTATTGGTATGGGATGTGATAAAAAAAACAAATAAGGCACACATAGCTGGCGATAGGGTGGGGTATGAACAGCATTGTTCCAACTGCTGCCCCAAACCAGAAGGACATTACAGGGATTCATTGCACATGATGGCTCAAGATGGCCAGTGGTTGGGGACATGTGCATCCTGGAAGCCCAGTGATAAAGGCCAGCTGGGTGAGTAAGTCTGCTATGTACTCCAACAGGTTTCTCAATCAGGCCATATACCTACCCACGTCTATCACTCTGTGGCAGCTTACACCACCTACACCAAATTAAACTGGGTCACCAAAGGTAATAGTCCCAGTCTATATGCAGATGAGAGGACAGGACACTCCTCCAGCAAGGTATTCCCTTCCTAACCGACCACCATGCTCCATACAAAAGCTTCAGTAGGGAAGAAATGATAAAGATTCCTGCTGACCAAATCTACATCAGGACTTGCAGTGAGAAGACACAAAGAGAAGCTGGTCATAGCTGAACTATCCTGACATTTGACTGAAGATACTGAAAACACAAATGCATTACCAACTGGAAAGAACTGTGGCTGTGTGTGTGTGCGCGTGCGTGTGTGTATATGTGTGTATGTATATATATATATATATATATATATATATATATATATATATATATATATATATATGTTTGTATTTGTGTCTGTGTGCACATCCATGCGTGTATACATATATGTGCATTTATATATATATACACATATATATATATATTTATATATATATATATATATATATATATATATATATATTTATATACATATATATATATACACACACATGCATACATAAATATACATATGTACACATTTATAAATTCATATAGAAATATTTGGGTGTGTGTGCGCGTGTATATATTAAAATTTATATGAGTGTGTGTGCGCATGCATGTTTTTACGTCTATCTGTGCATATTTGTGTGTATATATTTGTATCTGTATGTATGTGTGCACACATCTGTGTGTATGCGTGTATACATGTTTTTTTACACGTGCATGCATGTCTGTGTGTATATGTGTGCAAGAGTGTTCATGTATGTGCACTTATGTGTATCTAAGAGCGTGTTTGTGTGTGTCTGTGTACGTGTGTTTATGTGAGTGTATATATAGGTAAATATACACATTATATATACATACATATATATTATGCATTTGTTTGTGTGTGTGTGTGTGTGTGTGTGTGTGTGTGTGAGTAGGGGTATTTATATGTGTCTGTGTTTGCGTCTATATATATGTAATTATATATATTTATGTTTGTGTATGTTTGTGTGTATTTATATGTGTATGTGTATTTGTATTTGTGTGAGTGAATATGTATGCGAGTATGCGTTTGTGTGTGTATTTATAGGGGGTGTGGTAGGTTAATATTTTTGTTACTTACAGCCTCTATCCATAAGTGATAGAGGCCAGACCATACCTCTCAGCTGTTCAGATTTTCGCAGAATGTCCAGATTTCTCTCTCATATTTGTGGTCTGTTCCTCATAAAATTTGTGATTTTCTGGATTTTGTTGCAAATCTGAGAGGACTGAAATCACTAAATGATGACAGACATTTGAATTTCAGACTTCATAGGCTTCAGAAAATGCATGACAACACAAGATCTTTTATTCTATCAACTTTCTATGTTTATAATAGCAATATTTAAAATTTGTCACTGCCCCACCACTCCACCCCCACCATTATATTTGGCTGACAAGCCATACTTGGACATGTGACCAAGCTATGACCGTCATTCTACCAAGCAGCCAGACACTGACTTAGTAAACCAATTTCTTCACCGTTTCCATTTATCATCAGCTTCTGAGTTGTGGAGAATGATGTTATCCAGCAGCCACTTTTTGTCCCCTGATAGGATAGAGAACCTGCATCTCCCCCTGAGTTGCATACCATTTTGTAATGGACTACACTGTGGGCATTTAAAGTTTCCACTTTTTTAGCCTTTACTTTGTTGTGCAGTAATTTGCTGACACTGCTTAATTGCTGCTGACAGACTATTTATTTCATGGTACAAACCTTCCTAATTTAGGTGACTCTGGAATGCAGACCAGTATTGACCAATTATTTTGCATGCATTCTTGTACTCAACTACTAGGTCACAGCTACAGTGGTCGCACATTCTAGTTCAGAATGCTTCAATTACTATAAAAAAATGATTTTTTTGTATCACTTGCCATGTGCTAGTCAGGGACAGTGACCATACAGCAATCCGCATAGATTCTAGTAAAATATGATCATTTGCAAAAAGTATTCTGAAGTAGTCACTCAGTCTGTGCCACCATTGCCCTTATACAGGACTTTAAATTTTTGTTGTCAGCTTTCATCTAAGTCTTCACATACAGTTCACAATTATCATGAATTATGTCATTACCAACATTTTGACTAACACTGTATAATTACTGTAACGATTTTCATAAAATGTTACACCATGTGGTAAGGAAAATCATAGTATCTGGCATTTTAAGAGATTTACTATAAACGTGGTCTCATTATTCTTAACCACGTGTTAGACATTGTTAATTACTTGAATCTTCTATTGAAACTAAACGTCTCTGGCAAAGACAATACCACAGTAGGTTTGACGGTAGGTAAAACCTTTTCCAGTCATCTCAAGGAGACACTGAAAAGGAGGAGAAAATGTCCCCATTCACATTAAGCAAAGAGGTACTGAGTTCACCACCAAGATTAAAATGTTTCAACTTTAATAAATGAAGTTAAAATTCACTAAAACTGTTGCAAAACTTAAAAACAGATGAAGCATCAAATTATAAGCGCTTTTGGCAAGTTTGCCTTCTTCAGATCGTGACTTCCTGTGCTTCATTCCATATCCTTAAACAAATATTCACCAATCAGGTGATTTCCTTGCACTGTTGGTCCCTCCTACCACAAATCACTTTCTTGTAGGCAGACAAGCCTCCAAAATTAACCAATGGAAAGGTGTTTCTGTTTCAGAAATACGAGATATTAGACAAAAGGACATGAAAAATGTGCTGGCATCTCATATTAACTCAAATTCAACCCATTATTTTAGCTTTAAAGCTATAGAATGTGCGCCAACAGGACACAGGGTGATATTCAAAACAATACTGAGATTCGTGAAATTGGGTGGATAAATAACTTGCTAACCACCCTCTCGGCTTAAATGTAATGGTTCCATTGAAACCAATTCTGAAACAGAAACGCCTTTCCATTGGTTAATTTTTTTGGCTCAGTACAGAACACACAGCCAGAGTGAAAAGCTGGAGGAGAGTTTCTTGCATTCCTTTCTCTTGTAAAAAGCGAAATAGTCCCATTGAGCCAAGCCTTGTTACATGGATATTGGCTACACGGCTAATTTTTTTGAAGGAATTATTTTGAAATTGTCCTCTTTGTAGAGGAAGACTATTACCAGCAGAATGTGTGACCCATAAATACACCAGATAGCTGCTGGGTATTACAGGTAAGTGCAACTTTTTATTTTTTGAGAGATTGTAAGGCTGTGATAAGTCAGTGGTTTTGGCTCCTGTTCTATGGGTGCATGGTGCGGAATAAATGGGTACAGATTATGAATTTTGTACACTTCTGCTGGGTTTTTTTTTGTTTTTTTTTTTTACTAAGCAGTAATGCTTTGTAACATTTTCTTTATTTATTTCAAAAGTTTCCTATTTTAACTTTGATGTGGGTGGTTACTTACTCTTGAATGGGATCATCAACCATTTTTGATTTATTTTTATTTCTATTGTGTTTGTTTTAACTGAATACATCATGGTGGGTCATTTTATTTCTTGAGGGGATGGATTTAGCCAACTATTTGCTTGTACATGCATGTATGCATTTGTACTTTGTGTACAGTTAGTTTAAGCCCAAACAAGACTGGACTAGTCTAAGGTCCAGGTTATACATTAGGTTAATATGAGTGGTTAACTGGGACTTCCCGATAAGGATTTCTGCACATATGCTCTACAGTTGTACACATTCAGGTTCTTAGTGAGCTTACTATCCATTAGCCTAGTTAGGTAGAGTTGTCATAGTGGTCCATGATGAGAACACTTAGGAAGGAATTTAATAAAGCCTACATAGACTTTTTTTTTCTGTGTAGGCATTGTGGCACGCTGCTCACACAAAAGTAAGCAGGTGTGCGATCCAGTAAACAGAGCTGGGCAGCGTGCATGCCCTCTCCAACACACAAGGTGATTTATTTGCCATGGATACTTATAAGTAGATGATTTTCATGCAAATGAGGGAGCCAGAGTGATCCAGCAAGCAGATAGGCAGCCCTACAGACTCCTTGTCAGTGTCCGCAGTGTACACAGAAAAATTCTGTGTAAAGAAAGTGAAACAGGCAATAGAGGCTGTAAATGTATAATTAGAGTGACATAAATAACATAGAAGAGACAGATATGAGGATAAGCATCCACCATGTGTTCAAAACCATATGGGAAATGAGTTAAAATAATTTTATTTTTTTAGCCTGATCTGTAAGGCCATAGAATGCATCATCATGGACCTTATAAACAAGGACATTGGCAACCTCCAAATGCTTGATCCTACACAGTTTGGTTTTGTCAAAGGGAGATCATGCCTGTTAAACTTGGTCGTCTCCTTTGAAAGGGTCACCAAAGCCACAGATGAGGGGAAGACCATGCATACCACCTACCTTGACCTAGCCGAAGCCTTCAACACTATTCACCACTATGGCATAATACATAAACACTCCTAGCTAGGCATCAACTCGTATGTTACCAGATGAGTAGCTAACTGGCTCACTGATAGAACCCACTCAGTCAAAATAGGGGAAGCCACCTCTAGTAGTAGACCCGTAATAAGTGGTGTATCCCAAGGATCGGTCTTGGGGCTCTGTTGTTTGTAATATACTTTTCTGAGGTGCAAGCCAAAACCAGTGGGCTATGGCTGACAAAGTCTGCAGATGACTTCAAGTTGGGTGCTGTCATCAATTCCAGATATGGTTCCATTCACATGAACGGCTGCAAAAAAAGAAATCCTGCAAGCAGAAAGTGACAACCATTTGAAAAAGCATTTTCCAGGAGATTCCAAGAGATGAACTCAACTTGCCAGTTGCGATGTCCAAATTCCCACCAAGGTGGAAATGCAGCATGTCTTTAAAGAACTGCTTGTCTAGCCAGTGCTGGATCAAAATATTAATCTCCACCAGGAGATAACTGGCACACTAAGTAAAGTGCTACTGTGTTCCATTCCATCCAACTGAACAAGTTCTTCCACTTTGCAGTATGGCTGGTTGAAGGGAAGACTTCTTAGAAGCTTCAGCCTCTTAAGAAATTCCATCCAAGAAATCCATGAAATCAGAGAATCTAAGGTAGGCCACAACCTAAAGTGGACCAAACACTCAGTTTAAACAGGGGGAGCTACACTAGATAGTACTAGAAGGGTTCCTATATTACCAGAGGCTTGGAAACCTGGAACCACACGATAATGAAAATTAGGCTTGGTCTTTCCTCACTGAACTTTGCAGTGAAACCCGGCATCATTGAGAATGGAGGAAAAGAATAAATTAATCTTCTCTCACGTGACAGAAAGTACAGTTGTGTACACTTACCATAAATGTAGATGTTAGAGTGTATTCACTGTTGCAGTCATCACATTTGGGTTATCTGCTTGCAGGTAGTCCTCAACCGGCCTGATTATCAAGTCTTGGGTCCTGCATCAGTTGCTGTCTCTTCTTCCATGACCTCAGGTAGTCAGGGGTATAAAACATGCAGGCAACGCCATTACATCAGTTTTTTTTGCCCCAGATGTCAGGTGCCCCCATAATGGGATGCAATTATATACAAGGTTACACCTCCAATTATAAGCAAATACACCAGAAAGCTTAAATACAGTAAACAAGAAGAGAAGTAAAGCAAATAGAAGTCAGGGGGTTGGAGGGAGGGTAACCAGGACTGCAACGGTGAATACACTCGAACATCTACATTTATGGTAAGTGTACGCAACTGTACTATGTTCTTCGTGTTTCACTGTTGCAGTCATTATATTTGGGTAGATTCCCAAAGCTAAGGAAGGGAGAAGGCAATTAGAGAGCATTAGGACAAGCTATTAGGCCCTGCAAGACTGCAGTGGCAAAACCAGCTCTGGATTTAGAGAAAATAGGCAAGTGGTAATGCTTGGTGAAGGTATGAACAGAACTCCAGGTAGCAGCATCTAGGATGTCTTTGGTAGGAACACCTCTGAGAAAAGCTGTTGAAGTAGATGCAGCCCTGGTGGGATGTGATCTTATCTCCTGTGGGGGAGGTTTTCCATGGTACTTATAGCAGAAATGAATGCAATGGCGTATCCATTAAGAAATAGTTTGCTTTTAAATGGCCTTCCCTTCTGCCCCTGCAGCATAGGAAACTAGCAGCTGTTCAGTTTTTCTGAGAGGTTTAGTCCTGTCCAAATAAAAATCTTAGTTGCCTGTGCATGTCCAAAGAGTGCAGTATTGGTTCTCCTTTGTTTTGTGGTTTAGAAAAGAAGGTTGGCAAATTAATGGACTAATTAAGTGCCACATTGGATACCACCTTGGGCATAAAGGAAGGATTGGTCCTGAGGGACACCCTGTCTGCATGGAAGATGATGAAGGGCTCCACTGCCATGAGGGCCTGTAATTCAGACACTCTTCTTGCTGAAGTGATGGCTAGAAGGAAGGCTGTTTCCAAGAAAGGAATTTCAACTCTGCAGTTGCGAATGGCTCAAAGGGAGGCAGCGTGAGCTTTTCCAATACAAAGTTAAGGTCCCAGGCTGGAGTAGGGGCTCTCCTGGGTGGTCTTAAATTTTTGGCCCCTCTTAGGAATTGCTGCAGCAGTGGGTGAGAGAAGAGGGGTGGCTCTGTATTATAATGTGCTGAAATGGCAGAGGCATTAATTTTAATAGAAGAGAAGGAAATGCCCTTGTGAAGCATCTCTGTTAAGTATTGAAGAATATGCGGTACACTGAGCACTTTTGTGCCCATCCCCGGAGTTTGGCTCCAGGAGCAGAATCTTTTCCACTTTTCAGCATACGATTTTCTAGTACTAGGCCTCTTGCCTCCAGAATGACATCCAGCACTTGCTTACTGAGGGCTGGTAATTAATGGAGAGCTCAAGTAATTAGCCAGGCTTCAAGGTTCAGGGTTTGAAGCTGGGGGTGCAGAATCTGTCCCTCCTGCTGGAACAGAAGGGAAGGGGTCGGAGGCAGGTGCCATGGCTCCAGCAGTGACACACTGTGCAAGAGAGGGTACCAGTGTTGGCATGGCTAGTCTGGTGCAATGAGTATTATCCTTGAATTGTCCTGTTTGATCTTTAGTAGAACTTTGGAGAGGAGAGGCAGAGGGGGAAAGGCATAAACTGAGAGGTTTTCCCAGGTGAAGGACAGGGCATCCACTTTCCAAAGCTTGTCTGTGGGGAGTCCTTGTGCAGAATTTGTCCAATTGGTAGGTCTGAGGGGAGGCAAAAAGGTCCATCTCCGGGCTCCCCCACTTGTTTCTCAACATGTTGAATATCCTTGGTTCCAGTTTCCACTCATGTGGGTCTATGAGATTTCTGCTTAGGTCATCTGCCAGTGAGTTTAGCTTGCCTGGCAGGAAATGAGCCTGTAGGTGCACTTGGTATCTCAAGGCTGTGTTTCACAGAGCCATGGCTAGTCTGCAGAGGGGGTATGAGTGGATTCTCCCTGCTTGTTTATGTACCACATAACAGTGGTGGTGTCTGTTTTTACCAATAATTTTCCTGGAAGGATGTGGTCCTTGAAGGCTATCAGAGCATTCTGTACAGCTAACATTTCTTTTTGATTGATATGCAGGTGCATTTGACTTGGGTTCCATTTGCCCTGAATGCACAGCCCTGCCAAGTGAGCCTCCCCCCATGCATAGTCCGATGAGTCTGTTAGGGTTTGGGCGGCAAGGGGTAGAATGAATGTCAGTCCCTTGTTGAGGTAGCAGGCCTCTGCCCACCAAAGGAATTCTGTCTTTATACAAGGGATGATAGGAATCACGGATTCCAGGTCCTGAGAATGTTGACACCATAGGCTTTTTAGATACCATTGTAGTTTCCTCATATGCAGTCTTGCATATGAAATTAGTAGGATGCAAGAGGCCATGAAGCCCAGAGCTTGCAGTATTTTCCTTGCAGTTAACTGGATCTTTGTGGGCAGTAATTTGAAGAAGGCTGTCAGATAAACTTGTTTCTCTGGCGTGAGGCAGGCCATCTGGGAAGTTGTGTTCAAGCTTGCTCCCAAGAATACAATTTGTTGGCAGGTTACTAGATGAGATTTCTTTTCATTTATGGTGTACCCCAGTGAGGTTAGAAGTTTCTTTACAAATGCCAGATGTTTTAGTAGCATGTCCTGGCTTTCTGCCTGAATTAGACAAACATCCAGGTATGGGTATATTTCAATATTTCTTTGCCTGCAAAATGCAATGACTGGAGCTAGGCATTTTGTGAATACCCTGGACACAGTAGATAAGCCAACGGGCAGTGCAGAGAACTGATAGTGCATGTAGCCTGCTCTGAAGCGTTGGTATTTTCTGCAAGAATCCCTTATTGGGATGTGCAGGTAAGCTTCCTTTAAATCCACTGTTGCCAACCAGGCATTTTTGCCCAGCATGGGAAGCAGCTGATGAAGAGTTAGCATTTTAAAATTTGGAATTACCAAAAAGGTGTTTAGGATAGATAGGCCCAGGATATGATGCCAGGAGTTGTCTTTTCTGGGTACCAGGAAAAGTCTTGAGTAAAAGCCTTGTCCCCTTTCTTCTGCTGGGACAGGCTGAATAGCCCTGATACTTAGAACAGAGAGAACCTGCTGTTGAGCCTTTGCCCACTGATTTGGGGGTAGGTCTGGTCAACCTTTTGGGGTTGGTAAGGTGTGGAAGTGGAATCTGTATCCCTGGGAAACAATATTTAAAACCCATTTGTCTTGGGTAACGAGTTCACAGTTTTTTGCATGCAGGGCGATCTTCCCCAAAAGAAGCGGTCAGTTGAGCAGGGCTTGGAAGGTTCAAGGTTAAATCATTGTGACAGTTTACCATAGGGGGGGTGTCTTACTACTTCCAGCTTTGGAAGTGGGAGCCCCCCACTGCTTAAGCCTGTGAGGACCTTGAGACTGTGGCCTAGGTGGTCTGCTGTCACTGGATTTGGACTGAGACAGCCTGGAAGAGACAGGAAAGACCCAATTCATAGAAGACCAATGCCTACTAAATCTGGGAGGCTGTACTCGCAGGAAATCTTTAACAGTTTGCATAGATTTAGCTTTTTCCTCCATCTTTTTAAGAACTTCTTCTGCTTTGTTGCCAAACAGGTGGTCTTGGTTTAAGGGAGCATCCAGTAATTTGGCTTTACCATGATCTGACAGAGTTTGCTCATTAAGCCAAGCATGCCTTCTAAGAACAGACCCAGTAACAGCAGCCCTATAAGATGCCTCTAAGAAGTCAAAATCACATTGCAAAGTATGTTTACCAACTTGTTCAGCAGAATGCATTAAATCCTGTAATTCTTTATTTTCAGCACAGTCAGGAATCAACATCAATTTCTGTTTAAGTAATCCAATAAGATGCTGCTGGTACTTTAACATATGAAACTGGCAGTTAAAGGCCCCAATGGCCAAAGTAGCAGACGTGTATACCTTCTTACCCAATCTGTCCAGGGCCCTGGAATCTCTATCAGAGGGGGTAGGATTTTTGGCAGTAGTAGCCTTAATGCCTTTGGGTCTCTGTGAAATGGTCTCTGGGTCTGCAGTAGGATTCTTAAACAGGAACTTGTGAGAATCAGGTACTCTGTAATACCTGTCAGGTTTCCTGGGAGCCAGAGGTAAGGTGTCTGGGGCCAGGCTAGATTCCAAGAAGGCATCATCTACAATGTCCAGTACAGGGGGATAGCTAAAAGCCTGTGTTGTGGCAGATGTAAGAATTCCCTAAGCCTCTTTTTGGAGTCAGAGTAATCCTGGCTTTCCCAGCGAAAATGCTCCCTAAGAGTGTGCAAAGTTTTTAGAGAAATCTTCTGGAGGGAAAGCAGAGGGAATGGAGTCCTCTGCATCAGAATCCTCATAGGTAGATAAGGGCAAATCCTAGTCATCAGAAGAAACAGAAATTTCAGAATCCTGATCAGAAGAATCAGAAGGAAAACGGTTCTAGGTCTCTTAGAGGGAGAAGGGTGGCTTCCCCTAATTAGAGTAATAAGTTCTTCAGCCATTCTTCTCATTTGTTTTTTAGGCATATGGGCCTGACCATGCGGTTTGGACGTCGGTTTTCTAGGCGTGGATCGAGTCTTAGGCCTTGAAGAAGAAGATGGCATCGGTTTAATATGCAAGTCAGTAGGCCTGAATACACCCTCAGAAGCCAGTGCCTGCACAGCGGCTCTGGACCCATCCAAGGTAGAGACATCCGCAGGTTCCATAGTCGAAGAAGCATCTTGCGGCATATTGGACTCCGAATGGGTCTCAGTAGAGGCCTGCCAATCTGAAGTAGCGGGTATCAGGGGATGCTAAAGAGCCTCACTGAGTACCAGCGAACTGGCGACTAGCTTAACGGAAGCGTCGTCCGCAGCTTTGGACCTATGTGGTCTGTCTCTGTCTTTATCTTTACATTTTTTTGAAATGTCGGTAGTCAGATGGCTTACCGAAGCCATTTCTGGATAATTGAACAGAGTACCGAAATAGATGTGAAAATGAACGGACGACGAATAGTACAAGGACTGAATAAGGCACAAAACCGACTGTGAGGTACGTCGTGGTCTGGGCCTAAGCAAGGAATGCAGTATGAATGAAAATCTTTATGAGGTACTTGCTTTCCACAAGAAATACAATTGTTAACTTTTACTGACATCGGTTTAGAGCAAGAAAAAGGATCCCCAATGGGGTACTTAGCTTTTTAGAAGACTTTGGTTCTGAAACTCGAAAATAAAAATTTCAGGAGTCACCGACCGGCACTTGCGAACTGCTTCTGCTTCGGGCACCGCACAGCAAGAAAGACTGATGTAATGGCGTCGGCTGCATGCTTTATACCCCACCCTGACTACCTGATGTCATGGAAAAAGAGACAGGAACCAACACAGGACCCAAGACTTTGATAATCAGGCCGGCTGAGGGCTAGCTGCAAGCAGATAACCCAAATGTAATGACTGCAACAGTGAAACACGAAGAACATCATACACAGTACCCCACTTAAAACACATGTTCTGGGCATAACTTCTGAGTCTGCAACTCCAGAAGACTGGAATAGCAACTCAGGGTGTCCACCGGCATATTATTTAACACCTGCTTCCATGTAAGTGAGAATGAATTAAATAAGGCCCTGCCACTAGCAGGAACTGTATTGAAGGACTCAGGAGATTTTCTGGAAAAACTCTTTTTAGTTACTAAGGACCTCAAGAAATATGAAGATTTGTTACTAGTGACAATGGACATCAAGAGTTTTGTTTACAGTGATTCCGAATGACTATGGTCTACAGGCAATAAGATCTTTCCTAGCAAGGAACAGTATGGAAGTAGAACCAATATGTTCCTTGCTGGAACTTGTTTTGGAAAAATAACATCTTTATGTATGGGGATTCTTTCTATTTGCAGACATGGGGTGTGGCTATGGGCACCCCATGTGCAAACAGTTACTCTAATTTGGTTCTGGCTGAGTGGGAACATAATGAACTGATACCCAACACTTGGAAACAATATCTAGTGTACTACGGCCGTTTTGTGGATGATGTCTTTATCCTTTGGAGAGGCAGCTCTACACAATTGGACCTTTTTGTCAACTTTATCAACGAGAGCACTGATTTTCTACAGTTTGTGGTTAAACATTCTTCGGAGACCATAACATTTCTGGATGTATAGATTCATCTGAATCCTGATAGAGGTATCAGTACAGGAATTCATAAAAAAGAAACCTGGAGAAATCATTATCTGCATAGGGGGAGTATGCACCCGGGACATATTTTTGATAACATCTTTGAGAATCAGATCTTAGGAACCTCAAGATTATGTATGAGAATGAAGACTTTGTAGCAGAACAGAGAAATATTGAGACACATTTAAGTAAAATATCCTACAAAAGAAAGAATCAAGATTGAAGCATGATCCACAGGAATTAAGGAGAGGAAAGGGACGTCCCTACTTCTCTGAACCCACATCGAGTCATCATGCGAGCCTGGATCTTAAAACTCAATCACGGCAACTTAAATGTTTGTTAACATACACTGCTGACAATAAGCAAGTATGTGAAGTTATTAGGAAGTTTTGGCCGGTATTGACAACTGATGACAAAATAAGAGACATTGTAGGTGAACAGTCCAGATTCCTATACAAGAATAAGAAGAATTTGAAATGTCTCATTTGCAACAAAGATGGATTTGAAAGAAATAGGCCCAATTCTAATAGAAAGGGCACTTTCAAGTGCTTAAGATGTAAAGCTTGCAACTCCATTGACAGCTCCACTGTTTTTGTACATCCATACTCCAGGCAACAGTACAATTTTAATGTCTATGCTGATTGTACTAGTCCCACATCATATACTTAGCGGAACTGCTGCCAATGTAGTGCTTTCTATGTTGGCAAAACAGATCAACGTCTTAAGGAATGTATCCTCAGACATTTGAGGGACATCAAACAGAAAGATCCCAATAATGCCTTAGCAGCCCACGTAGCACAGTATCCTTCTCATTACTTTGTATTTAAGGCCATAGAGGCAGTCTGTCAGACCACAAGAGGAGGTGATGCTCATAATCGCACAGAGCTAAGGGAAACATGCTGCATAATTAAAGATCAAACAGATCACCAGGCTTGAATACTATTGTGCCATTAAAACCTGCACTTAAGAATAGAAGGAATATGATTAGCAAGTTTACTTGAATGTTGCTTCATTCATATAATGTATTCACATCCATAGCTATTAGTTTTCTCATATACAATCCTATAGTAAAGAGAAGCACTGCCCCTTTAATTACAATGAAGGAAATTATACCTCTCTGCTAGTTGGCCTCCTTTTGGTTTGCAACAAGGGCGTGTCAGAGAACTAAATGAGGAATGGCTGTGATGCCTTATAAATACAAAAGCTGAACAGTCCTTTTTATACGATCTGAGGAAGGCTTATTTGCCGAAAGCGCTTATCGGAAAACTGAGGACTGCTTATTTTATGTTATATTCTTTTTATTAAAGTTTTGATTTTACTATTAAGTTTTACTGCCGTGGTGGACATCAGGAGTTTTTAGTAGTGTTTGCCTTTTCTCTTCCTCAGTGGTGTCCTTCACAGTGTAAGAAAGTTTTTACCTATTATTTAACACCAGACGTGAAGCTGAAATACAGTAATATCACTGTCTATGGCCAACTGCAAGATATGCACTTACTCTCTACACAGGTAATACAACAGATCACCCCTTGCCTTTTAGATACCAAGTGGCAGAATGGTTGGTTATCAGAACAAATGGGGGGGGGTGCAGATGCAGTCTCTCTTCCTGGGTGGTAAAGGCCAAAGGGTTCACTCACAGGTCCAACTGGCTGATGCATAGCCTCCTATTACAGGAAGATCATGTCCCCTGAGCTGTGGTGGAGTAAAGGTGTGTTCCCTCCCTCCAAAAAACATATATCATCAAGACCTGTGATAGGTTTTGATGTAGAAAGGAAAGGCCTACCTGAAAGTTAGTGGAAACAGTCCACCACTTCAGGACACAGCAACGTGAGTCTGACACCAAGGGAAGATACATGAATGCTTGGTGGGTCTTCAGCTGCTGACATTACACAACCAGCAGAACATATACAACCTCAAAAGTGAACAAATGTCATGAAGACTGTGGAAGTCAACCACCTAGAAAAAAGCAGATATAGTAGAGTCCACCGTCGGATCCTATGCTGTAACTCCATTTAACATGCCATACACATGACTTTGTGAACTACCTCCATCAGCAGAAATGACCAGCACTAGAGTGTGTCCAACTCTATATCTATAAAGGCAATCTTCTGAGAAGGAATCAGAGAGGCCTTCTCCTAATTTATTTCACTTCCATTCATTACAACAACATACATGATGACTCCAGGAATGCTAAGAGTAAGATCCTTATTGCACCTACACAAAGCCAGTTTGCCAAGTAGGGGGAGCACAAGGAGAGTTCTCTTATGCAAGGCATTAGCCACCATGACTATCACCTTGTTAAATGTTTTAAAGCCCAACAGGCAACATTTTGTACAGGAAATAACCACCCAAAGTGAACTGAAGGAAACTCCTGTTTGAAATCCAGACACTGAAATATCAAAATGTGTCTAGTAACACAATTCAGGCATTGTGTGGAAGCAGAGGTACGACCCCCTAGAAGGTCACCAGCCAGAATGTGAAGTTTTGGATGCATTTTGGAGGTTATTCAGGCCCAGAATGGGACAGAAACAGTCAGCACTCTGAAACAAGGAACAGGTAGAATTGCCTGTTGAGAGAAGGGGCAGGAGAGAGAAACAGCTTCTACAACCCCTTTCAGAAATAAAGTGTGGGCCTCAGAACAGCTTTGCTTACATGGTCGGTTTCACAGCACAGATAATTTTGGGAAGAAATTATAAATTTCTAAAACATAACTGGTTGTTAACCACATACAGGTCCTAATGATCCTTACAAATGGCTCTCGAAACTAAGACAAACTCAGAGGTCTATCTTCTCATTTTTCTCATGAAAAGCCATGGACCACCGTTAGGACTAGAAGTGGGCCGCTAAACTCATTTTTTTTAGCGACAGGCTGCACAAAAGGACACAAGATCATATGATACTTTCGTATCTTCCTTACTTTATGAGAGTTCTTCCTCTTTTAGGGGTGGGTTGGTCTGGAAGACATAGTTGGCTAATGGTTAAGGTCTTCGTCTTTCATGCACAAGGTACAAGGCTTGATCCTGTCCTCCGGCCATATGCCTGTGTGGGGGGCTAGAGTGTTCTCCCTCTTTTTCTGTTGGGTTCCTCCCACCTCGAAAAAACGCACTGGGTGTTTTCCACCTGAAATCTCACCTAAGACTTGAATTTGTGGGCAGCAACACAGAATCTAGATGCCGCCTATTACAGTCCAACCACTTTTGACATTAACTGTGGAGCACAGTATCCTCTAGATAGGAGATCATGAATCACAGACTGCCTGCCATGTCAGGGCTAGCTACTTATTGGTGTAAAAATTGGCTCTAATTGACTTGATCACATTGATTAATGTTGACAGAAATGGGCATGGATATTTGCTAGTAATAAGTGAGTTTTGGACCCAGCCTACTGCAACCTATTACAGCACCCCATGCTATCAGTGGGAGGGTTCTATGTGCCCCTATTGGCCAGTGTGTGACACCTAAAAGCCCAGCAGCCCTGGGCCAATAAGCAACTGGAAGATCATTGTCCTACTGCATAGCAGGAGTTACCAGGGATAGTGCTGCTGAGCAAATGCTGGACATAAATACAAATCAACCTGCCAATCATGAGATACGGATTGCAACACTCAGTGTAGGTTAACTGTCAGGACACTGCTTGGAAGTGGATGACATGACGGTGAGGAGGAAACTGGACAACCTATGCATCCAGGAGACTAAATGGAACAGCAGTTCTGCAAAGCCACTTGGCTTGGGGTCCAAAGTCTACTGCTCAGGTGGAGGCTAAACTAGAAATGGTGTGGAAATTATGGTGAAGGAGAGGTTTCAGAAAGCCGTGAGGGATGTCATCAGGATTAGTGACAGACTCATGGCAATCAGACTCTAATGTAAGGTTAGGGCACTAGTCATAATCTCAGCCTATGCCTCACAGCAGGGTTGTGATAGTGAAGAAAAGAGTGCATTCAGGCAGCAGCTGCAGGACCTATTGCATAAAGTAGGACAACATGACTTGGTATAGATAATGGGTGAGCTGAATGCACAACATATCGGGACAGACAAAACAGGATATGGGGACTGCTTGGGTCCATAATGGTAGATCAAGAAGAATAAAGAAGGAGAGCCCATTCTAAACCTCTGTCTGGCAAATGGCTTGATGGTGACCAACACATGGCTCAGCAAGTTTGACAGTCATGTCACAAACAAGAATGGCCAACATGCAATTCAGGTAGACTTCCTCCAAGTAAGGAAAGATTAGGGGTAGAATCAGCAATTACAAAATGATCCCTACTAAAACACCCCACAGCATAAACCAATGGTTGCCATCATCAGCTGCAATCAGTGGTCAGATAAGACTCTAAAGGTCAGAGACTAGGCTGAAGATCTGGACATTGACTGGAGTGAATGAGCAAAAGTTTAAGGAAACATCTGGGGCTCTAGCACCTCAGGTAGAAGAGGAAATAAATGTATATGTAGAAGAATGACACTGCCTCAAACAGCATGTGTGAGGACTCTAGCACAGACATACAGCAGAGCCAGGTATGAAAATAAGGTACATGTGTACAGCCGACGGTGGAACATAGAGGTCTGGAAGTCATCAAAAGAAAAAGGAAAGTAGGAAAAAGTGGGAGATAGAAAAGACCGACCAGGCTAAGAAGGAATACTGGTAGGCTAATAAAAAGGCTAAGACTATAGTTGCAATGGCAAAGAACAAGTCATCAGAGGCACTCTTAACCCCTTTTAGAAAGCGACTCAGTAGGTGGCACAAAGAAACTCTCTCAAGTTGGCAGACAAAGACAGAAGGATAAAGAATCAGACACCCTTCAAATGGGAGGTTAGGAACAAACAGTGCACATGATATCAAAAGCAGATGGAAAGGGTACTTTCCAGCAGCTTCTAAATTAAGAGCCACCCAGAAGCTGTGCTGTCCTATACACAGCCTACCTTAAAAGAAGTAAGAACAGCACTAAGGAAATAAAGTCAGGGAAAGCAACAGGCTCAGATGAGGTCACAGCAGATATGTTGGGTGGGTTAAGGGAAAAGTGGCTCCAGAGAGTACTCACAGCAGTACAGAGAGGAAGATGTACTCCAGATAACTGGAGAATAAGCATTCTAGTGTCAATGTACAAGAACAAAGAGAACACTCACAACTGTGTGCAGTATAGAGGTACTGGACTCTGGTCAAACAGCTTGAAAGTCCTGAAGAGGGTGATTAATAAATGAATCCGCAGAGCAGTAAAAATTATGATGGGAGATGATCATTTCAGATTCAAATCAGTATGTAGCACAAACAACCTAATGTATGAACTGAGACATACAGATAGCTGACACTCCAACCGGGCATTTCTAGACTTGAAGAAAGCAAGATCTGAAGAAAGCTGATTTGGGCAGTCCTGCAATGGTTCAACATCCCATAAACAACAACTCTGAACAAGATCTTCAGCAAATGCAGAGGAATGGAATGCAAGACTGAAGACACATAATGGAAACAGAGTACAGGTAAGACAGTTATACCAGCAGCAAATGCGAGAAACCAGAAGAAGCTACAAACTGAGATAGAAAAAAAGATAGTGGAACAGCTTCAAGTATCTGGAAGGGGTGGTTGAGGGAGAAAAGGAAGTCTGAATGAGGAGGTCAAAGCTAAAATCAGAGGGGCTGCAGCCAACTGGTACAGAGCATCAGGGGTAGTGTGCAACAGAAGAATACCAAAGAAGTTGATACAGAAGGTGATTGCAATACAGTGGTGAGGCTACAGTATGAAAAAGAAACTTAGGCTTTGAAGGCAAAGCAGTTGAGGAAGCTAGAGGTGATGGAGATGAAGTGCCTGAGGTAAGTGGTACGATGTACACTGTGAAACGGATGAAGAAATGAGGGCATCACAGTAGACATCCAAGTAGCTCTAAATACATAAGGTCAAAGAGAACAGATTACAGTGGTTTGGGCACATTTGCTGGAAAGCAGAAGGCATTCCGGTGAAAATGATTTGGGGCAGACAGAAAGAAGGCAAGAGGAAATAAGAGAGAAGACCTGTAACTGACAGGCATTAGTGCAGAAGAAGCTAGGCGAGTGGCACTGAATCGAGAGAGATGACAACTGACCACAACATATTCACTCCGTAGAGAAACGCTGGAAAAATGATGGTTTGGAAGAAGAATAAATACCGGGGGAGCGTCATAAATTTTTCCCGTGGTAGGGGAAGGCCAGTTTCCTCTGCAACCATCATCTTCAATATTTTGAAAAGCCTACCCAAGTAGAACTTCCTCCCATGAACTGCATATCAGAAAGGATGCTTCTGAGCTCTTCATTTAGGAAGGACAGTCTTGTACATTTTCCACAGACATATTCGTGTGCCTCTAGCCCTGGCTGTCATTAACACAATCAAGTTTTTAAAAGGCCACATATGGAAGCCACACACAAAGTCTTCAAAAGTTTCTCCTTCCACCTACACTTAGGGAGAGCAGCAAAAGTTTCCAGCACCTAGTCCACCACAGAAAACTGGAATTTGGAAAAGTAAGAAAATACAGTTGTCTAAATTGCACTTACCATAACAGATGTTTGAATTCCTCATGGCTGCAATAGCCTTTGGCTGTTTGGGTTATATCCTGTCCAGGATGCAAAAAACAGTCAGCTTCACAAAGATCTGGCTTCCGCCCACACTTACACTCTGAGTGCTGATTCACTAGCCCTTGAAGGGAAATTAGCAGTCAGGGTGTAGACAACTTCAGTACTTTCTTTCTCTCTCTGTATGGGCAAGAAAGAGAGACATCTTACTCATCCTGAACCTCTATAAGATATAAAATGGTAACACACAGCTTTATTTATTATTTATATTATTATTTATAGTAATATATTATTAATTAATTATTAGACAACTAACTATATACAGAAGTAGAGGGATGATGGGTGAGTGCGAATTCTAAAACAGTAAGGATTTCAGAAACACTACTGTTATAAGTGCAACTTGCACAACTGTACTATGACAAGTGCAACTTATGTAACTGTACTATGTTCGTTATTCTCATTACTGCAGTAGCCTTTGGACATTTGGGTAGACGATCCAACCTTTGAGGAAGAAGGACAAGGGTCCTGGAGACCCTGGAAAATAGTCCCAGCAAAGCCAACCTTGGACCAGGAAAAGGAATCCAGTTTGTAATGCCTTGTAAAAAGTATGAACAGTGGACCATTTAGCTGCCTTTAGAATGATTCTAGAGTCCCCCCTTCTGGTATGTTACTGTAGAAGCCAAGGCTTGAACAGAATGCCCCTTGATAGTGCCTGAAGTAGATTTGCCATGGTGGGAATAACAAAAAGCAAAGACCAAGGACAACCATCAAGAAATAGTCTGTTTAGACATGGTTTATCATTCTTTGTCCCATCAAAAGTAATAAACAGCTGATCTGAGTTTCTAAGGGACTTTGTTCTGTCAAGATCTTACCTGAGCTGCCTATGCACATCCAGAGTATGGAGAATCCTTCCTCCCTGATTCTGGGGATCTGGACAGAACACAAGGAGATTAATGTCTTGATTCAATGTAAACTCTGGAACAACTCTGGGCAAAAATGAGGGATTTGTTCTTAATGTGATCATGTCTCTATGGAAGACCAGATAGTGTTTGCCTGCTATGAGACCTTGCAACCACACTTTTTGTACAGAGATCAGAGCAATAAGAAGTACAATCTAACATGTGATGAACCTTAAATCAGTATGATGAAAAACTTCAAAGGGAACACAGTTAACTTTTCCAGCACAAAGATTAGAATCCGAAGAAGTCATCTTTTTTTTCTAGATTTAAAACCACATTAGAACCTGATTTACTGAAAAAGAGATTAAATGGGAGAATCCATGGGCAGACATGCTGAAATTGTCACTAGATGAACCTTAACAGAGAAATAAGAAAGGAGAGAGGAAAGCAACTCTCACAAATATTTAAAAAACAGAGCCGCATAATCCCGAATGGTACCTCATCAATAACCAAGGCCATAACAAGAAAATCTTTTCACCTTGCCCATTTAAGATTTCATAGTAGCAGGTTTTCTTCCTTCCTTTAGAACCTGCTGCATGTCCTTGAGGTGCCCAAAAGGTATCAAAGTTGAATCACCCAGGCGGTTAATTGAAGTTGTTTGAGATTGAATACATAAAACTCCCTTTGGCTAATTCCATAAGAAGGGAGACTCCGTGTTGCCTGAGCCAAAAGAGAGTCACTACAATGAGTTTTGGAGAGTTCTTCTGAATCTTAAAAATGACCTTGGAATTGCATAAAAGAACATCCTCAACCAATGTAATGAGAATGCATCTGTTTTCCTGACCAGCTTGCAATGATTCCTGCAGATCTATTTGAAGTGTTTCCCCCAAATGGGGGCACAGCTGGAGAATCCAATTTCCATTTATGAGGATCTGTCCTGGTCTTGTTCAGCTTGGCTGCCACTACATTTTGCTCTAACAGAATACAAGATGCTTGGAGCATTAAACAATGTTGAAGAGTACCTTCAAAGCCATCACTGGAGCCGGCAAAGAGGGCAAGATCTGGTTTACATACCACATCACTGCTCTTTTGTCTGTAATCATCTGCAGAGGTCCTGGGAACTACAAATGATGAAACGATTTTATAGCATGAATCACAGCTAGCATCTGTGCTTGATATTTATCTGCTTTGGTCTGTTTGAAGTTCCACAGACCTTGCACACTCACCTACACAGAAACTGCTCCCTAAGCAAAATCTGGGGCACCCATGGTTACAGAATGATTTGGGACACGACCGGCCTTGGGCATAGGCGAACTAGGCAACCGCCTAGGGCGCCATATATGTCAGCCTCCTAAAGGGCGAATTTGTGTTTATTTTAATTAATTTACCTTTCTTATTATGCAAACACATAATATGAACAGTAAACTAATTAAAATAAATAAGTAAATGATAGGGCGCCAGAATCATAGTGTGAGGGGGAAGGGCAAGAGCCCTCCCACTTCTATACCTGCAGGTTGGCCAGAAGGAAAAAAAAACTTCATTCGACGGTAGTGAAGTCTTCTCCTTTAAGGAGGAACATACATGCATCACGTACATGCCGACATGGATGTAAAGATGTTCTAAGTTGCGCGCGGAAATTAAACTAGCACTTTAGTTATGAGAGGGGGTAATTCCATGTGTACGCGTGTTGTCATTAGTCTTAAAAAGAAGGTAAATGTATGGGTCTGTCTGGGAAGTTTAAAGTGGGCTTCTGTATGCCAGAGGAGAGAAAGTGTGTGCACCCGGTTGAAAATCTCCTATAACATATCTGTGCCATTTCTTTTAATACTTTTGTTGGCCCCTCATAACAGCGGATACCAGAGTTCCTCGGTGATGCGTGATCATCTTCCAATTGTGATTCTCTCCCTTTTTGTGCTAAAATTGTAACAAGTATCGTCTTAAGCTATTTTGCGATTGAGTTCTTGTATTTTATACTGGCTACAGTGGATATCGGTTAAGGATTACACTCTCATCTCCTAAACTAAGCTGGAACAACGCACTTCTGATTAACTGTTTCAGTGTTTGTTAACAAGATTACCTTGAAGGCAGACTTTATCTGGATCTTTCTGCCTATCCCATTTATCTGAATCTGCAGGTACTGTTACTTTGCATAGAGTGTTTACATTCACTGTAGGCATTCTCTTGATTTAGGAAAGTCTCTGTGATTTTACAGTGCTTTAGCTATTGTGCTTTGAGAAGTAGCTAGGATGACTTGTCTGCATATATAACTGGCTTTTTGCTTGATTACCGATGTGATTACACAGCGCAATGCTCATAGCTGGTGAAGCTTTCTGTGTGCTTTCTATTTTGCCACTGTATATAACGTGATTTTGCCATTTTTAAATTGTTTTTGCTATACCCTGTTTATATGGATAACCTGCACTGATAGATAACCATTCTATTTTTGTATATTTCTGCTTAGTGATGACTAATTAGTTTCTGTAATGTGCCAGGGAAGTTTTTTTTTTTTTTACTATTTAAGCAATACTGAATTTTGCTAGCTTCAACTTTAATTAAGAACTTTACTAAAAATTTGCCCTTCCTTTCCGACTGTGCCGTTTATGGTGCTGCGCATCTCTGTTTGATTAAAAATTTTTGCCTCATATTTTTGGTCTATTCCTCATAAAATTTGTAGTTTGCTGGGAAATCACTGAGGATTTAAATAATTAAATGTCATACATATGAGCTTCAGCCTCCATTTCCTTCCAGAAATGGCATGCTAAGACAAATGCTGTTCTAGCAGCTTTAAAAGTCTATGAGAGCAATATTTATAATGTGCCCGTTTGGAGGCCTTTGCCCCCCTTTTATTTTAGGCTTTGTTCAGATTTCTTGTGCTAAGAGGTTGAGAGGTATGGTTGCATGGTATGTAATGCCCTATTTGCTGATTATTTGTTGCATTTTAAGGGTGGATAGGGGTTCTGCATTCCTTAGTGTGCCCTCCTTTGTATAAGATGCCTAGTAACTATGAACTTGTCGTTTTCTGTCATTCATGTAACGTAGGCAATTAATTCTTCAACGGCAGCAAGCACCGAATTTGTACATGAAACAGAAATGTAAAGTTGTTTACCAGTAACAGCCACTTCATTAGTTACAAATCTGTTTAATGTAGAATTATTCAGATGAATTTTACTTCTGTAGAGATTGTGCTTATTGACTGATACTGGTGGGTTGTAATGACAGAAGTCTTGAGTGTCTTTTTATGGTTGAAATTTTCTGAAATGGGCAGTTATTGGTTCATACATTTTGTTTCATTGCTTATTAAAAGAATGTTTAAAAACTACAAATTTAAAACACATTCTAACAAGTGGTGCTGTATTATACAAGGAATATAAGTTGAATCAAAGAACAAATACATGTATACATGTCCCTAAAAAAATTTGTGGAAGGAGTCTGTTTTGAAAACAGCACAAAGGTAGACTTAATTCTTCACTGGCCAGATGCATTTTCTATGAATGTTGGTTTTTATGCCATTTCAATGAATGAGAGTTAAGGGCAGATAAGTCTACTGCTCATGCCAAGTCCGTTTTCATTGCTAGACTATATTGTTTGTTTAGCACATGTCTATCTGTGTGTGTGCTATTTTATTTCAATATCTGTAATCACTGCAGAAGCAAATAAGAAAACCATATGCATGCTAACTGGTGAGAAATAACCAAATAATGTAACACCGGAATGGTTGAGGAGGGGGCTGCTGCTAGGAGGGGTAGGAGGTTGCTGCAGGAGGGACTGCTCCTGGGGGGGGGGGTCTATTACCCTGCCTAGGGCCCTATCTGACCATGATCCGGCACTGGTATTTAAAGTAAAAAATGCGTACTAAAGTAGTTGCAGGTTAACTACATTACAAGGCATCTTTCTTCCTATGTATTTAAATTCAAGGAAATGACTGGAGTGGCTTTCTTGGGGAGTGACCTTCCTGTGGGTGTGTCTCAAATAGGTGTGTTTCATGAGTATGTTGTAGGTGGGGCTTAAGGGGCACCAGAGCACTACTTCGCCTAGGGCGCCATTTTAGCTAAGGCTGGCCCTGGGACAGGAGGAGAAAAGGAACAACTGGATTCTGCCATCTTAACCAGTGTAGTTCCTTTTAGCCAACCCCAAAATTGGATTCTGAAGTTCCAGAGGATGAAAATGTTGTGTACATGTGTTTTTAAAAGGCACTGATTTTTTTCTCACATGTAACCTGGCAAGAGGAATCATAAAAATCATAAAAGTTTTGAACCACAAAATCCAAAAATATTCCCTGGCTGAAGTCTGACACTGACTTGAGAAGATCAGGAAAGTTTCCAGATAAAAATCTACATTTTCATGCATAAAGAAAGACTTTTACAGAGATGTGTCTAGAATGCAGCCCCCAAACACAATCCTGAGTGACACATTGAAGGAGGATTTTTGAATTTATCTGGAACCTCAGACTGGTAAGGAGACAAGAAACCCATGTTTAGGATTCCTGACATCTGGCAAATGACATTGCAAAATAAGTAAATTGTCTAAATAAGCAACTAATTGAATGTCTTCTAGTCTGCAATGAACTATCCCCGGAACCAGAAAATTTCCTGAAGCCTGTGGCTATGGGGATGTACTGATAAGCATGCTTTTGTTACCCATAAAACCCAAGAGAGGAATGGGAAGGTAACAGAATCTGTAGGGTCAACATTTTGAATATTGGTACCTCACAAACAGGTCAAGGAAGAAAGATCTATAACTAATCTCCATGAAAGCTCTTTCTTTGGAACCAGAAACATTCACAGCTTTTCCATCTTTGATCTGAGGGCAATGGAACTATGACTCATAGGGTCAGCAAGTGTTTAAGAACCTGAGGAACTACCTCCTGCTTGGTTCAGGGGGTGTGGAGGAATTTTCCCTGAAAGAAGGTATGTGTATCTGTGATGACCGTGCCCTGGCCCAGCAATCAAGGAGCCTCAATCCTCACCACTAACACCAGGGAGGGCATCTCATAAGAGAGGAACGGATAACAAACACACACAGTTAAGTACAATTCCCTTTTAAGTGCACACAGAGATCACAGTCAGTCTGAGACTGGTTGATCCCTAGGTCCCCAATAAGACTCCACACTGGTACAGCTATAGGGTCCAGATCTCAGCCTAGCTGGCAAGCTAACCTCTAGTACCCTCTCTCTGTCCAACCAGTGCTCTGTGTCCCTCCCCAAGTAGCTGACACAAACACACACACTTAAGTATTTATACAACTTCACAGACACTCCTGGGAAAGGCTGACACAAATTTTCCAGCTGTGCCCCTTTACCCAGACTATAGGTTAGTAATTACTGCCACCACCAGCTAATAATTATCAGCCACCCAAATGCCCTTAAAAGGATGTCCAATTATTACTGTGCAATATTATTATCCAATTGGTAGAACAGCCCATGGCTAAAGCTATAGGAGAGGCTTAGACAGTAAACTCTATAAATATGCAAGGTACTCTAGAGATTAACTTCTCTACAGAAACCAGCCACAGTTGAAAAGGGTTTAAAAATATTTAATAATAAAGACACATGACAATACTACTACAATACAATGCTACTCAAGAGTTCAGAGATCACACAGAAACTTAAAACAATACAGAAGGAAAGTTCTGATATAACAGAAAAACACTTAGCCTAATCTTTATAGTCCTACCTATTTCTACAAGAAAACATACTTCTAAAGTAACTTACTTACATATAGCAAGGCAGTGCTGAGTTGAATAGTCAAGGCAAAATGCTTAATAATTTCTGGTTCTCACTGTTTAAATTGAAACTGCAGTTCTGATAAAACATTACATCATTTGTTTACACTTTCTTGGTTCCCAGGTCACACAGAACTGCGTTTACATTCTTTTACACTTAGAGCAATAAAGGACATTCCACATGTAAATTCTGGTCATTAACTTTAGCCTTAAAACAATAGGCAGGATGCTTACTCCAGACTCATTGACTCCAAATTCTAACTTCAAAGGACATACAAAACATAATTTTAATTTCAAAGAACATTTGAAATGTGTGGCTTAGTTTTCCTTACAGCAGATGGCAATGTTGCTACAATCTTGAAGTTCACATTTTACAGTTTTCTTTCATTTAAGAAACAAGCCTTTATTTTACATTTATATTTTCAAATGCCAGAACTATGTATCAAATTCTATTTGACTAGGCTGGCAGCCTTCACCCCTTCTCTACCTGTCTTCGCATCCCTCCCCCCCACCCGGAGAACTCAAGCTATTTTTTCAAGTGACCCTTGATAGACCTAACCCTCTCAAGCGGAGTTTATCTGAGTGTACCTCACCCCATTCCCTGTCTTGAGAGCCCATCTGCATTGGTATTGCTACTCCCACTGCAGTGCTGCACTGACATATCATATGCTTGCAACCACAGGCTCCATCTTAGCAACATGGCATTTTGCTGACTGGCTCTGTTTAACCATATTAGAGGGTTGTGATTTGTCATAACAGTGAATTTTCTTCCATACAGATAAGGCTGAAGTTTCTGCAGTGCCCACACTATAACTAGACATTCCTTTTCTACAGCTGCATAGCATTCCTCCCAGGGTTGAAGCCTACGCCTGAGATAAACCACTGGGTGTGCTTCTCCCTCTGAAGAAATCTGGCTAAGTACAGCCCCCACCAAATGGCTCGAAGCATCCACCTGCACAACAAATTATTTGCTGTAATCTGGACTGGCCAACACAGGGGGTCCTCCCAAAGCTTCTTTAAGCTTCTGGAATGCCTGCTCACATGCTGGGGTCCACATTACCTTATCTGGCCTTTTCTTCCTTGTCAGGTCTGTGAGGGGAGCAGCTATGGTACTAAAACTGGGGACGAACTTTCTGTAGTACCCTGCTGTCCCTAAGAATGCCCTCACCTGCTTTTTAGTAACAGGTGCAGGCGATGCCTGAATGGCTTCCACTTTGGCAGGTTCTGACCTTATCTTACCGCTCCCCACTCTATGTCATAGCTAGGAGACCTCTGCCATACCCACCTGACATTTGCTCAGCTTAATGGTCAACCCTGCCCTCTGTAGGCTGCCATGCACCTCCCTGACATGCTGAAGGTGCTCTGGGCAGGAATGGCTGTAGATGGCAATATCATCTAGGTAAGCTAGGGCAAACCCTCCTGCTCCTGCTAGGATATTATCTACCAGCCTCTGGAAATTCACTGGGGCATTCTTCATCCCAAAGGGCATCTTTGTGAACTCATACAAGCCAAAAGGAGTCACAAAGCGGACTTTTCTCTAGCACTGGGAGTCAAGGGCATCTACCAGTAACCCTTGGTAAGATCAATGGTTGTAAGATACTTAGCCCCACCCAGCTGCTCTAGGGCCTCATCTGTCCTAGGCATGGGGTAAGCATCCACTTCTGTGTGACTATTTAATTTCCTGTAATCCACACAGAACCTGGTGCTGCCATCCTTCTTTGGTACCAGCACCACTAGGGAGGTCCAGTGACTGTTGGACTCTTGAATCACCCCTAGTTCCAACACCTCCTGCACCTCTTCCATCAGTGTCTGTTTGACTCTCTCAGGCACCCTATGAGGGGCCTGCCTAATAGGCCTTTGGGGTCCTGTATCCACCTGGTGCTGCACCAGGTGGGTGCACCCTGGTTTCCCCAGTGAACATGTCCCCAAATTCCTGCAACACTGCTTGGATTTCCTGAACCTGGGTAGAAGATAGCTGCTGGGACATTGCTACCCCTTCCACTGAAGTATCAGCCCGAGCTTCACTGAGGAGATCAGTCCCCAAATATCCCTCAGACTCCTCCTGCAATCCACTGCAAATGCTCAGCACAAGGGCCTCCCTATCATGGTAAGGTTTCATCATGTTAACATGGTGCAATTTGTGCCCCTGCCGTCTGCCTAGCAGTTCCACCATGTAGTTAACATCACTTACCTTTCTTAACACCTGGTAGGGTCCCCTCCCAAGCTGCTTGCAGCTTGCTGTGTCTGACAGGAATGAGAACCATTACCTGCTGCCCTACAGCATACTCTGTAGCTCGAGCATTCCTGTCATACCACACCTTTTTCTGTTGTTGGGCTTCTGCCAGGTTCTCCTGGGCCAAGCCCATAGTTCCCTGGGCCTTGTCCTGAGGTTTAGGACATATGCCACAACAGACTCCTTGTGAGGTTCGCACTCACCTTCCCGCTCATCTCGAATTAAATCTAGAGGTCCCCTCACCCTATGCCCATACAGCAACTTAAAGGGTGAAAAACATGTGGAATCCTGGGGAACCTCTCTATAAGCAAACAATAGATGGGGCAAATATTTGTCCCACTCCCTCTTAAACTTATCTGCAAATGCCCGTAACATGGACTTGATTGTAGAGTTTAACCTCTCAACAAGACCATTAGTCTGGGGATGATAGGGGGTGGTCTTCATGTGCTTCACCCCACAGGACTTCCACAGACAAGCCAGTAGGTCTGACATGAAACTGGCACCTCTGTCAAACAATATTTCTTTTGGGAAACCCACCCTGCTGAAAATCTAACAAAGCCTTTGCCACCTTCTCTGCCTCAATGGAGGACAAAGTCATTGCCTCAGGGTATCGTGTAGCATAATCCACTACCACTAAGATATACTTTTTCCCGGTGGAACTTGGGTTACTCAGAGCACCTACAATATCCATAGCTACCCTCTAAAATGGCTCCTCAATCACAGGCAAAGGCATCAAAGGAGCTCTCGCCTTGTCTTCTGCTTTGCCTACCTTTTGGCACTGCTCACAGGTCCTGCAGTACCCTGTTACATCTCTGGAATTTCCAGGCCAACAGAAGTTCTGCATAATATGTCTCTTTGTACATTTTATGCCCATATGACCTGCAAAGAGAATATCATGGGCTATGGCTAGAAGTGCCAGATAGTAGGCACTACCAACTGCTGTACTTCGTCACCTTCTAGCCCTCCCTCGGGGTTCATTCTCTGTACAATAACACTCTGTCCCAGTATACAGATTCCCCCTTTCCTTCAGAATCAAGTGCCTCCCTAGCTACCTGCCTCAGGCCTTGGAATGTAAAGTCTGAGAGCAGAGCCTGTCTCAACTCTCTCCTTGTAACCCTTCCCTGCTCCCCTTCCACAGGAAGTCTGGCATCCTCTGACAGTGGTGCCTCACTGTCAGCCTGGGTACTACTAATCACCTCTACTTTTGCAGTTACCCTGTCCAAGGGAACATCAGTACCCACAAGCAGCTGTGGCTCACCTTCAGTCTCACTGCTACAGCATAGCTCACTCCCTGAAGTAACCACCTCACCAGTCCTGGCTGCAAGCATGCAGTCTGTCTGGGTCTCCCCCAGGCTACAGGACCCACATACTTGTCTCCTAGCCTCACTGCATGTAACTGCATAAGTACATGGTACTGCCTCATCCAAATACTTCCCTCTTAGGACATCTGCAGGATGGTAGTTTAGTACCCCTGTTGACTCAAAACAACCTACTACTGGCATTTTGCCTTTCCCACTTATTGGCCCCCTCACTTTTGGTTCCCCACCTTGCCTCCATGGATCCCTGTATGCCACATGGCCCCACTGCTTGCATTCAAAACATTTAACCCTAGCTCCTGGATGTGTACCTGGACTAGTGGATTCCCCTGCTACTGGCAGATTCTTTTGGGACAGTCCGTGCTGCCCACCATGGGTTCCTTTAGACCCATGAGCAGTACTGGGGGTCCCCTTCTTTTGCAGGGCTGCCCTGCCTGCCAGGTATAGGTCTCCCTTCTTCCCCAACTCATCTGAAGTAGCACATTTTCTATCAGCTAACCAGATCCGCATGTCCTCAGGCAAAGTGCTAAGGGCTTGTTCTTCTCTACATAAACCAGCCACAGTTGAAAAGGGTTTTAAAATATTTAATGTTGTTTGTCTTTCGGCTTTTTCCCGGTAAGGGGTCGCCACAGCAGAACTCTGGTCCGCTAATGATTGGCAGCAAATTTTTACTAAAACGCCGAGGTGCCAGCTCGACACCCAACCTTCAACGAAGGCACGCCCATTTACACACGCATGTCTTTCGATCGCTACTCAACCGCAGGGAAGACATGCAGACTCCACACAGAAGGCACTCCCAAGCCATGCCAAGAATCAAACGAGAGAACCTCTTGCTGTGAGATAACAACGCTACCGCCGTACCACCGCAGCATTAAAAATATTTAATAATAAATAATAAAGAGACGAGACAATACTACTACAATGCAATGCTACTCAAGAGTTGAGAGATCACACAGAAACTTAAAACAATACAGCAGGAAAGTTCTGATATAACAGAAAAACACAACCTACTCTTTATAGTCCTAGCTATTTCTACAAGAAAACATAAGTAACTCACTTACATAGAGTAAGGCAGTCCTGACTTGAATAGTCAAGGCAAAATACTTAATAATTTCTGGTTCTCACTATTTAAATTGAAATTGCAGTTCTGATAAAACATTACATTATTTGTTTACACTTTCTTGGTTCCCAAGTCACACAGAACTGCATTTACATTCTTTTACACTTAGAGCAATAAAGGACATTCCACATGTAAATTTTGGTCATTAACTTTAGCCTTAAAACAATAGGCAGGATTGCTTACTCCAGACTCATCGACTCCAAATTCGACTCCAAATTCTAACTTCAAAGGACATACAAAACATAATTTTAATTTCAAAGAACATTTGAAATGCTTGGCTTAGTTTTCCTTACAGCACATGGCAATGTTGCTACAATCTTGAAGTTCACATTTTACAGTGTTTCTTTCATTTAAGAAACAAGCCTGTATTTCACATTTATATTTACAAATGCCAGAATTATGTATCAAATTCTATTTGACTAGGCTGGCAGCCTTCGCCCCTTCTCTACCAGTCTTCACAGCATCAACTGCCAAAAGTAACCCTCCTGAACCTGTATCATCACCCATGAGTCTGATACAATCTGTTGTCAAAGGGGAAGAATGACAGCCATTTTCTGAGATAGATATAAACAGATTGGGTAGGAGGGGAGGGGGAAGAAAGTTGGTACAGTCATTCTGGAGGATTAGACTGTCCCTTTTTCTTACAGGATCCCTACTTTTTTATTATTCCTCTCCAGCTATCTCTTTTTTGTTCCTTCTTTGCCAACAGGTGGGAAGGATAGTTTCTTTTTTGCTCCAGATACATTTTATTAAAAATTTTAACACATTATAGAAAAAAAAAACACTCACGTTGTTTGTATCTAAGGTTGATAAAATTGCCAATAACCATAAAAACATTTTAAGAAGTCATTGCTAAACAAGACAACACACAGCAATTATACAATGGAATAACTAACTATATACAATCAGTACTACACAAGAGAAATATAGAGGAACCAGATTTAAGTTCTCTGTTAGCACTGAAACTTAACTCATTAGCAACCATAAGACAGCATTTAGCAGTGAAATGGTAGAAACATCGCATCACATTTATCACAAGAAAAATTTTAATTATAATGAAAATTCTAGATAAAAATATCTAATATTTCCTAGAATTTTATTACATTTTCTGTTTTTTACCTTTGTGTACAAATATACTTTTGTACATTTCAATATATCTGGAGGTAATTTGCTGAAAAGTTATCCAGGATACAGAGTACGTCAGTTCAATTTGCAGATATACAACATTTCATTAAAGCAAAGAGGTACAAATGCACTTTATAAGCACTTACACAAGTGCATGGATTGTGCTATCCCTAACAGAACCAAGATGCTATCCTCCAAAAAAAGGAAGCCAATCTGGTGGTCTTCTGCCATAAACAAACTCTACAACAGAAGAAAGAAACTGTTGCAAAACAGAGTAAAATCCCACAATTGGGGGAACTCCCTGGTCAGCCTCAGTAAGAAGCTGAGATCCCTCATAAAATCCTCCAAAGCTAGTTATGAAAACAAAATTGCCACTGATTCTAAAGACAACCACAAAGCATTCTATAGCTATGTCAAAAATCTCAATGGCAACACTGAGATCTGCTCTGAGTTACAGCACAATGACACTAAATATACAGAACCAACTGATATTGCCAACATCCTGGCAGATAGGTTCAGTGCTAACTTTACCCCCCTCTCACCCCCTAAAGGGCCCAACTTTATACCGGAAGAATGCAAAGTTGCTGTAATCACGGCAGCACAGGTAAAAACTTCACTCTCCAAAGCCAAGAACACAGCATCCATGAGACCTGACAACATCCCAGGCTGCCTTCTACATGAACTACAGAATGAACTGGCACCCCACCTAAGTACCATGTTCAATCATAGCCTCACCTCAGGCTTTGTGCCCATTGAATGGCACACCGCGACAGTTATCCCACTCCACAAAGGGGGGGCCACAACAGACCCCGGGAACTACCGCCCCATTAGCCTGACGAGCCTCGTCTGCAAGGCCATGGAACATCAACATGGAACTCATAAACAAAGACATTGGAGATCTCCAAACCCTGGACCCCACACAGTTTGGGTTTGTAAAAGGCAGATCATATCTCCTAAACCTGATAGACTTCTTTGAAGTAGTCACCAAAGCCATAGATGAGGGTAAGGTGGTTCACACAGCCTATCTAGATCTCGCCAAGGCGTTCGACACCACCCCCCACTCTGGAATTATAGATAAACTCACTAAACTAGGTATAAATCCCTATGTCACAAGATGGGTTGCCAATTGGCTTACTGAAAGAACCCACACTGTGAAAGTAGCAGACCCCAAATCAGACTTCAGACCAGTGACAAGTGGAGTACCACAGGGTTCAGTCCTGGGTCCTCTCCTGTTTGGTATCTACTTCTCTGAAGTACAGGCTAACACAGAAGGTCTTTGGCTAACTAAATTCGCAGATGACTGCAAACTAGGAGCCATAATTGAAACTCCTAACGATGTGGACATCCTACAAAAGGGCCTCACTGAGACAGATGCCTGGTGTCAAAGACATGGTCTCAAGCTCAATGCCAAAAAGTGCAATGTCATCCCCTTTGGTAAAAATTCTGTACCCATGAACTACCACATAGGCGGTAGTCTACTTAACACCAAAAGTGTGTTAAGAGACCTTGGGACACAGGTGGACAGTAGTCTCTCCTTTAATAATCACATCGCCAAAGTGATCAGGAAATCCTTCTACGTGGCACACCTCATCACAAAAGGTTTCTCTTCCAGAAAAAAATAGGTCATTGTTCCCCTCTACTCATCACTCATTAGACCCATTATAGAGTACAACGCCCCTTTTGGTATGTACCTCACAAGACAACTACAACAACTAGAAAGGCCACAAAAATACCTCACAAAGAGGATTACTGGCCTCAAACAGATACCTTATGCAGACCGTCTCAAAAAACTCCAGCTTTATTCAAAGGCGATCTCTGCCTAACATACAAAGCTATGTCAAACCCAGAGCTGTTGGACATGCTCCACTTAAAGAAATCCCAATCCCTCCGAGCTACATGCTCTAGGGACCTAAACCTTATCACCACAATAAACAGAACATGCTGGAGGGATAGATTCCTGTCCCAGAGACTTCCCATACTCTGGAACAGACTACCTATCTATGTCAAACAGAGCTCTTCATTAGCACTCTTCAAGAAAAATCTTGATGATTGGATGGGTAACAGGAAATTCACCCCGGGGATCACTTCTGTGGTTCTGCTTGACAGGGGCACAGGAAAATAATTTTCTTCGGTGGCGAAAGCCAGGGTACATTTTTGACTAGGCTTGTATAGGCCCTAGGGCCAATAGCCTAGTACCTACCTATGAACCTAATTAAAATATTAAGTGTAGCTATTTATATGTTCTGGAGAAATAAAGAGAACAATGTATTCCCAGTTCCATGGGATATGATTAAAACCTATGGTTATTAAGCTAGTGTATAATTTAAATAATAAAAGGAGTATGTCAAATGTTAAGTGAGATGGCCATTTTTTTTTTTTTTTTTTTTAACTTTTGAACATCTAATTGCAACCAATATCTAGAAATTAGGCATGTATTTTAGAATGTAAAGGTTTGGATAATTTGTACGTCTTAGATACTTTTCATCAAGAAGGTCGCGTGGGTTTCCTCCAGGTGCTCCAGTTTCCTCCCACATCCCAAAGATATGCTGCAGGTGAATTGGACACTCTAAATTGGCCCTAGGTGTTGAGTGTGTGCGTGTGTGTGCCTTCTGTGGAAGGCTAGGCGCCGGGCTGGCAACTCAACACCGTAAAAAACTCCACTGTCAATCATGAACGGACAAGTGATCCACTGTGGCGACCCCTAACTGGGAAAAGCTGAAAAAAGAAGAAAAATATACTTTTCATCAAGAAAAAGTAGTATCTGTAATAATATTAAGAAATCTGATTTTTTGTTTGATTTCTAGGTTCAGTGTACATTTATCTAAGAATAAATCATTAATTTGTTTTAAGATGATTGTTAGACATGTGTGTAGTAGATTAAGAGCTTTTCTTCTAGTTTCTGCGGATTTAGATTCGACAGATAACAAATCTCAGAATGTCTGGTTAGATAACAGTGGAAAAGCTGTTAAATAAATCATAGTTGTCATTCAAATTTATTTTGGGGTTATGATTAATAGGCTACCAAGAAGTTTAACAGATTCATTAATTTTTGAAAAATAAAGGTACAACTAAATTCTTTAGAAGACTGTTGAACTTTACGTGTGCTAGCTCTTTACTGGATAAAAATGGAAATTCTGAGTTGTTGCATTTATATTTATAGTTAAGGCAGCTATTAAAATTGGTACCATTTGTTATTATCTGTGTTAATAATCACTATTTTAAATAATTACTATTAAACAGTTTAATGAAAAGTCTATGACTGTCAACCTCCAATAAATGTTCTGAATCATAAATTTAACGTAGCTTATCCTTACAGATGTAGGGTTCCAAATGAATTTGCTTAGGTGTACAGTCATATTTTTGAATAAATACTTTAATACCGATTGAAAAGATGGCACTATGAAAAAAAAACAGTCTGGGAAAGATATTAATTTTAATTGCTCCTTTCAATAGTACTGAAAATTTACTCTCGCTCCTTCTAGTTAAATCATTTTTAATGTTATTCCAAGTTTTCACAAGGTTGTCTTGCATATTTGATTTCCAGTTTTGATGGTATGTTGCACTGGGATATTTAAAGGAAGACTCATTTTATAGCATTTAAAACTGACGTATCTATGTTTTGTGTAAATTAAGTTTAGAATTGAATACACTGGCAAAAAAAGTTAACAGAGTTTAATATTTTGGTATGTCTGTGTTAAACAGTCAAATAAATATTTATATCATCAGCAAAAGTGGATAACGGGTGTTAATAATAACTGAAAGGTATTTATAATGGGTGTTTTGTAAAAGGAAAAGGAAACTTGGTTCAATGTATAAATTAAATGGGTACAGTGAGAGTGGACAGCTTTGTAGAGATAGTTTATTTTGTCTTTTAAAGAAAGAGAGATGACGATATGCAAGATTTGTAATGTGGGACAAAAAAAAATCTTAGTAAGTCCCTGAATTCTTTTCCCTATTTCATCACATTGTCTGAGGTCCTGAGTAGCAGAAGGGCCAAACAAAAACTCATCTAATCTAGAATTTAAAATCTTAGACTTCATCACAAGCTTCTGTCTACACAACCAAGTATATCTCCTCAAATTTGTAGCTGTAGCAGTGGCCGTAGACATAGTAGCTCTGCAATCATACACAAGCTTTAACACATCTTTAGATACTAGAGACAGATTAGAAATAATAGGATTCAGATAAGACTTACCTTCTAAAGGAAATGTGGCACAGAATTTTCTCAAATTGTCTATACAACTAAGAATAAACTTCTGCATACCTGCTTGGTAGTTAACAATTCTGTATGCTAAAGTGAAAGAAGAAAAAATGCTCTTACCAAATCTATCAAGCACCTTACCATCTTTATGGACAGGAAAAGGGTTAGTATTGACTAAAAGTTCACCGCCAGTTGGCAAACAGGTTGAAATGGCTGCTGGACTGGATCTCAGATGAGAAAACAAGAATTTTCTAGCTAGGGGTACTTTACAAAGTCTGTCTGCCTTTTTGGAGACTGAAGGATGAGTGTAATGGTTATTACAGGCAGCATTTAACACGTCTTCCAAAGTTGGCAATATAGGAGGGGATAGGTGTATTATGTCACACATCCACTTTCAACATATCATAATATCTACTCAGTTCAGGGGAGACGTCCACTGGTTCCACAAAAATACATAATTCATCCTGGAAATAGTTTCAGAAAAGGAAAACTGTTCCACAGAAGCTACAGAGGACTAGTTTTCCTCAGAATCAAAGTACTGGGCTTAGGAATCTCCAGGAGAATAAGTCTAGTCTCTGTCAATGTCAGAACCCCCTGACAAAATTTCTCAGAAAATTCCTTACTGATGCTGCACTCTGGTAAAGATTTCTAAGTTCCAGGATTAACAGTCTGGAATAATCTGCTGGCCAAGTGAAGGAAATCATCTTTATGAGCAGACATAATGTCCTTTGATGAGTAATATCTACCCTTTACTTTTTTCTTTCTAGGAGATGGCACTTCATTCCTGGCAAGAGATCCCTTTCCCCAACCATCCCAAAAAGAACTTCCATACTGTCTCCCAGACCCAAAGATGATGGTTCTCCTAATGTTGGTGTCAGGCACTACAATAACAGCAGATAATGTGGCTGATCCTTGGTCAATGGTGGCTGCAGCCTCTATGCCAGAGGAACCCAAAGCAAAAAGTGAAAGGATTAAGGAACAATGGTCAGGCACTACATAGTCAACCACCATTTGGTGAGACACTGTCTTAGCCGATGGTGGCAGCAAGGGCTCTTTATTGTGTTGCTTTTACTTTTCGGGTATAGAGGGAGAAGAACCAGCAGGACTGGAGTAAGTATCCATGCTGTCCCCAAGGTGCCGGAAAGCACTGCTGGAAGAGTCATTCGGAAGGTAAGTTTTCAAACAAGTCTTCATGAGCAGTATAAACATACATACACTCACACGCACAGTCCTCTTCTAAAAGTAAAAGCACAAGCAGTACACACAAATCCCTTTCAGAAGTGAAAGTCTCTTTTTTTAAAGTGCACTAATAGAAAGAAGTGAAGGTAAACTTGTCATGAAGAGTACATAAGCATTCAAAATAAAAAAACCCTGCTCTGTAAAACACTTCCAATCCTTAAAATTACGCATCCAAAGAAAAGTTCTAAAAAGCACTACATTTTTAACCAGAAAAATCAGAAAATGAATCCCCAATACTAAAAAAATAAGACTTGTTCTAAAAAAGCAGTCCCTAGCTGGAAAATACTGAAAAAAATACCAGTTTCCTTAAAGGGGAAATACTGCTTTCAGTCAGCAAATAAAATGTATAATACTATTTTAAAAGTTCAATAATTTACTTGAGGAAGGGTTCCCTTATGAAGACTTACCTACGAAAAATGAAGCCTGAAGTGGATTGCTGCTCCTGTGAAGCTTCAAAGTTGCTTCCTCTTGAGCAGCAAGAAAGTAGTGACATTGTCTACACTCTGTTGGCTCATTTCCATCCAATGTCCTATCGAATCAGTATTCAGAGTGTAGATGTGGTAGGAAGCCAGAGCTTTTTGAAGCTGGCCAGGTGTTGTATCCTCGGCATTGATTTTTAGGGAGGTGGAGAGCATGAAGCTCCTCAGAAAGTGAGGTGCAAGGGAACCAACTTTCTGGAGAAGTACATTGTGCAGTTCATTTGCCTTAGTACAGTGTAATCATCTTCTGCATAAAAATTTGTATACATTTAAGTCAATGAAAACAGACAAGGCAAGTAGAACTGTAGAAACATATAAGGTTGTAAATACACTTTCTGACAAGTACTGCCATATATAGGATGCAGTTTTTACAGCAGAAAAGTAAATACAACTTCAGGTTGGGGGTCATACCTCCCAACCATACCGAATTACTAATTTTTTACTGAGTTTTGGGGTCCAAATAATGGGGTGCCACAATTCCAGAGTGGCACCTCTTCATTTCCAACTTTTTCCCAGCTTTTTATTTTTCATTATTTTTCTGTTTTTGAGCTGATGTCATCATGTGTGCAATGACGTCAGCTCCGTCAGGGCTACCAGCCTGTTGGAATTGAGTGCATGGGCTCAGTACACACATTTCCGCTAGATCTGCGAGTGGGAAACATATTCAAATTGATTTGGCTGCACTTGCAAGCAGGCATTCTCTTTGTTTTGTTATTTAAATGGATCTTGGCAAAGTCCTGAATACTGCAGAGCAGGAATGTGTGTATGTATTCAAATGAATCAGTGATTCGGCTGCACTTGTGAGCATTCTCATTTGGGAAGTCCTTAGTATTGCATAGCAGAGGCTGAAGTAGGAAATTTGTTTTATTTATTCTGAGTGAAGAGAGGAGGTAGGTGTGTGTGTGTGTTTGTGTGTCTGTGTGCAAATGCCCCAATTTAATACACCTGGCAGCTAGAGGTACTCGGGCTCAAACCCTGTACCTTGGGTACAAGGTAAAAAGAGCCTAAAGTCCCTAGCCACCACCACTTGTGAATTTATGCCTCATATTTTTGATCTGTTCCTCATAAAGTATGTGGTTTTAAGGATTTGTGTGGCAAATCACTGAAGGATTGAATTCACTCAATAATCTCAGGCATATTCTTCAGAAAATAAATGGTAACAGAAAACCTTTTATTCTAGCAATTTTCTAAGTTTATAAGATCAGTATTTGAAATTTGTCCCTATTTTGGGACTGTATTCCCCCACTGTCCATGTTTTTGGTGCCAACGGTTGAGAGCTATGGTGAGAAGTGAGAACTGAATTCACTAAATGATAGAAAGACTGAAACTTAAATGGCTATCTTTCAGAAAACTACTGATTTGGCATAGTGCTATGTTACTCTGACTGTAGTGCACAGGGTCCTGGGATCAAGACTTGGCCAGTGAAATGCATCGTGGTAACACCATTTTATTCTAGCAACTTTCCAAAATGTTTGACCACCCCCCCCCCAAGAAGAAACTGAAATAGAAAACAAGTGTGAGAAGCTTATATAATGTTCTGAATTCGGCAGTTTTGTCATTATTGGTTCATGCATTTTGTTTCACTGCCTACTGGAAAAATGTTCAAACAATAAATTTAAAACGCAGTGTTTAACAAGTGTGCTGCATTATACAAGGCATACAATTTAATAATGGAAGGTGTATCAAAGAACACATGTATGTTTCTTGTTTTGTGTACTAGGGGCCAATGATTTGAAAACAGCCCAAAATAAATCTTTATCCACCACTGGCCAGATGAATTTTCTTTGGACGTGGTGTGGGTTTTAAGGCTGTTTCAATGAATGTGATTTCAAGGGCAGAGAAGTTTTAATGCCAAGTCTATTTTCATTGTGAGACAGTACTGCAGATTTCTATTAGTGTTTGAGCATTGTGCTATAAAATGTAAAAATAAAATCCAAATAGTCATTGTAGAAGTAAAGCAGTATGCACACATTAGTGTTTGTGGTAAATGGGGCGAAATAGACAAGTAATGGGACATTGGAATGGCCGCAGGGGGACTCTGGTGGCATATTTTGGTTGTTTGTTCTTCAATTTGCATTTGAAAGTTGGTATCCCACAATTCCACTGGAGTGGGTGGGGTTACGTAATTATTGATGTTAATCAGCGTAGAGATTTGTACCTATTTTTCATGGGCCTTGTCCAGATTGTTGATGTTTCCAGGTTGAGAGGTATGTTGGGGGCCAGTATATCAGTTAAAGTGTTTACTTGTCAGGCACAAAGTGCAGGGCTCGAGTGTCACCACTGAAAGGGAAACTGGCTAGGCTCAAAATTACCTACAAGAGCAATCAGACTCGTATTTAGAGGTTTGGGGTTGGTGTAATGACTGAAGTGTTTACAGACACAAAGGACAGGGTTTAAATTCTCACCTTTGAGAAGCATGGCAAGGCTTAGAAAAGGCCCCCTGTGGCTGGTAGCCTAATCATTTCCTAGAACATACTCATACTATCTTATACATGGTACAGTTTTCAAAATAAAAAAGTATTGGAGATTCAATCAGATAAATCAACACAAGTGCTGCATAATAGTAAGACCAAACAATTATTTTCTTAATTTTCGTTGTATGGTCTTCTGTGTAATTCTTATATAATTACTTAGTCTTACACTATCTCTGTGTGTAGCTTCAACCACATCATGAGGAAATGAATAAATTATGCTGTGTACAATAGGTTTTGATTTTCAAAACCACCGGTTAGCTAAAACAGGCATTCTTAAGTTACAGAGTTACAGGGAAAAGATCAATAACCATAATAGGAAAATGCTGTGGTTGGGGCAGAAAGTAAACAAAATGCCATCATATTGCATGATTGCTTAGAGAGCTTGTAAATCTAGTCAGTGAGGTAATACTCTAGCAATAACCATTAAATACATTTACATGGTAAAATAAACTGTTACAACTATGCTAACAAAAAAATAAATACTTGTGTAATACAGTGGTTTTTTTTAGTTGCCGTTTTCCTGCATGTTGAATTGTATTGAGGTGTTTATGTTAAAACTGTCTGACAAAGAAAGGCATACCCAGCTCTCAAACACTAACTAGGACTTCATTTAATTCCACAACCCTAAAGGAAAGAAACACTCAGCTTTTTAAATGGCATAGTGTCACAGCATTTAGCATTACTACCACATACCTCTTATAGTTCATTTCCTAGCTGGGATGCCTTCTGTGTGTAGTCTGCATGTTATTCCTTTGTCCACATGGGTTTTTGCTGGGAACTCTGATTTCTTCCCACATCTTAATGACATGCTGTGCTGTAAGTGAATTGGTAGCTCTTCAACTCACCCTTAGGTGTGTGTTGTGTGTGTTGTGTGTGTGCGTGTGTGTGTATCCTGCAGTAGACTGGCATCTTATCCTGCATTAACTTCTCAGATTTTCATCCATTTAGTCCCAGGGTAAGCTCTGGATGCCAGTGACCACGAATGAATAAAGCATTGTTGAAAAATGACTCGGCTTTTTGCCAAGGCAGAGTAAAACCCATCAACATCTCTTGAAGGATTTATGACATGCTGTAGCCCTGCTGTTTTACTGAAATGATGCCCACTAGCATCAATAATGCCCACTTACATCAATATATGTAATTCTATCAAGTGAAAAATAACATTTACAAACCCATCCTATGTAGGGTTATTTTAGCTTTTTTCTCTTTGCGGGGGTAGAGGAGGACTGATATAGGATTTAAAAATTAACACCTGTGGAATGAGTTTTTGACTTCTATGAAAGTAAAACGGTTACAACAACAGTGATTCTTATTGTCACTAGTTTCTGAGAGGCAGAAGCAGATAAAAACTCTGTATTGCAATGCAGATAGTCAGCAGATGAAAAGAACAGGTATTTTTATCATCCAAGATGGTCTCCATGGGTGTTCTTGAGCGGCACAGCAGTAGTTCGATATGTCTTATCTATCTGTCTGCTTACTTGCTTTTTTGCTGCATTGTTGAAATAATGTGAATATATGAAAAAGATTCATTTAGAGTTGGCTGCTGCTTCTTGTTTGATCATCTCTTCTTTGTAAACCGGTAGAGACAGAGACTTAAAAAAAAAAAAAAAAAAAAGCATAGATAGTAATTAATACTGAAGAAAAGTAGTACAAGCTGCCTTTCTTAGGAGAAGTAGACACTGAGATCCTAGTGCTGTACTGGTAGAAGAGAGAGCAGCATCTTTATGTCAACACAGTTGGATCCTAGCACAGTGGGAAGACAACAATTTGAGCAGATAAAGGGAAGATATAGCTAGCTGTAGGGGAAGTTGCTGAACAAAATGTTCCCACTTCCTACAAATACTTGAGTTACACAAAGGATTTATTGTACAAAGTAAAGACAAAGAAGAAGCATGTCATCTCTTACCGCCCAGACCTTTCAGAACCACAGTGATGGGTTTAGCACAATTATGTGGTAGGAAAACATCTAGGATTAGACAGGACCAAAAGCACAGATCCTAGCAAGGTCTGACAAAGCAGAAGGAATGAAGGAAACTAAAAACTTGGGATGCCCTGAATGCCAAAGGCCTCTTACCTAGGTTTCAAAAATTATTTTATTTTAGTACCCGTCACAGAGGTGCTATTTAAATGTATTTCTAGGGACACTGTTGGACCACTACTAAAATATGGAGCTTTACTCCATTTTGGACTATGCAATTAACTACCCTGAAGCTATTCCTCTACATAAAGTTAAAACTAAATTTATAGCAAAGGAGTTAGTGTCATTATTTTCCAGAATACAGATACTCTATGTATTAGGCAGAGAGGATTCATTTGTGGGTCAATTAATCAAATCAATTTTATAACTGAATAATGTATAAAATAGCGACTGTAGCCCCACTGAACCAAAAATGCTGGCTTCTTGCAGAGGAGGAATGGTTGCCTGGAACTTCTTTTCTGTGTTTTGCTGCAGTAAACTGCATTCTGATCATCTTTTGACTTCAGATACATTAACATACCACAGTATAAATGTCACAAACACACACACAACACACACAACACACACACACACACACACACACACACACACACACACACACACACACACACACACACACACACACACACACACACACACACACACACACACACACACCACAAGCAGGTATATAGCTTCTAATCACTTGCTTGGACTTTTTGTTTCCATGTTTTTGCTGCAACTTTTGTTTTGACAGGTTTTTCTGTCTTTTAGTTTTTTTTTTTCCTTTACTGAATTTGTATTTTGTTTTTTCAGTCTGTTTGGTTCATACAGACTTATGTGATTAATACATTGTAGTTTCAACTACCACCATGTTGAAGTTATATGCCCTTTGAATGAACTTATGATGGCTAAAGCTCTTGCCACCCCTATAGTGCCTTTTTTAGGCAAGGTTCAAAGGATAAAATCACCACCGTAACAGATACAAGCATGCAAAATCTGAAGGTAATACTACTCAATGCTAAAAGTCTAAACCTCAAAATGCACTCTCTCGGGGCAGTCCTAAAAATGGAGAACATTGATATCTGTGCAGTAACCGAGACCTGGTTCAAGGTTCCAGAGAGCACCCCTGCAATACCAGGCTACAACTCTTACCACACTTTTCGGCCATGAAACCAAGACCAAAACAGTAAAGGTGGAGGAGTGTCCATATTCACCAAGGATATTCACACCTCCAGGCTAGTTGCCCAACACAATGCATCTGAAATTCTCCAGGTGCAACTAACACTAGGTAAGACTGCAATCCAAATTGTAGCTTGCTACAGATCCACCACCATGCCCCAAGAATCTCACTACACCTTTCTAAACATACTGGAAAATATTAAGATACAGCCAAACAACCTAATACTGGGTGATTTCAACTACCCTGCCATTAACTGGGAAAACTACTCAGGAACAAACACCTTTTCCCAACGGTTCTTGGAATTCATAAATTCCAACACCTTGGATCAACTAGTCCATTGTCACAACAGAGTCAGCTCCAATATCCTAGACCTGGTCATTACCAACATGGGAGATAGATGCTCCACTGGTGGTCACCCCCTCATTGGTCAGGTCTGACCACAAACAAATCATCCTTGGCATACACATCCCACCCCACCCCCTAGAAAGGAAACCTCCGTAAAAAACTTCTCCAAAGCCAACTTCATGCTACTCAAGTCAGAAGTGACAAACTTCATGACACTCACGCAGACAGGAGCTGAAAGTTCGACTGCCGAATTCTACACTAAGGCACTGTACGAGCACATCCACTCATGCATGAATCGTGCCATCCCAAATAGAACCAAGACGCTCTCCTCCAAAAAAAAGGAAGCCAATCTGGTGGTCCCCTGCCATAAACAAACTATACAACAGAAGGAAGAAACTGCTACAGAAAAGAGGAAAATCCCAGGATGCAAAAAACTCCCTTACCAGCCTCAGTATGAAGCTGAGATCCCTCAGAAAATCCTCCAAAGCTAGTTACGAAAATAAAATTGCCAAAGATTCCAAAGGCAACCACAAGGCATTCTATAGTTATGTCAAGAATCTAAATGGCAATGCTCAGATCTGCTCTGAGCTACAACAGAAAGGTATTAAATATACTGATCCCAAGTTTATTGCCAATATCCTGGCAGATCGATTTAGTGCCAACTTCACTCCCTTCTTACCCCCTAAAGGGTCCATCTCAATACCAAAAGATTGCCAAATTCCGGTAATCATGGCCACACAGGTAGAAAATGCACTCTCCAAAGCTAAGAATACAGCATCCATTGGACCAGATGACATCCCGGGCTGTGTACTACATGAATTATAAAATGAACTGGCACCTCACCTAAGTGTCATGTTTAATCATAGCCTCACCTCAGGCTTCATGCCCACTGAGTGGCGTACAGCTACAGTTATCCCACTCCACAAGGGGGGATACACCTTGGATCTCAGGAACTACCGTCCCATCAGTTTGACGAGCCTGATCTGCAAGGGCATGGAACGCATTATCATGGAACTTATAAACAAAGACATTGGCAACCTTCAAACACTGAACCCCACCCAGTTTGGGTTTGTGAAGGTCCGATCCTGTCTCCTGAACCCGATTTACTTCTTTGAATCAGTCTCCAGAGCTATGGATGATGGTAAGGCAGTCCACACAGCCTATATGGACCTCGCCAAGGCCTTCGACACATCCCCCACTCTGGAATCACAGACAAACTTACTAAGCTGGGCATAAATCCCTATATCACTTGATGGGTTGCCAACTGGCTTACTGACAGAACCCACACTGTAAAAGTAGCCAACTCCAAATCCAGCTCCAGACATGTGACAAGTGGAGTACCTCAGGGTTCAGTCCCAGGACCACTCTTGTTTGGCATCTACTTCTCTGAAGTACAGGCCAACACTAAAGGACTCTGGCTAACAACATTTGTAGATGACTGCAAACTGGGAGCCATTACTGAATCCCCAAAGGATATGAATATTCTACAAAAGGGCCTTACAACAGAAACAGATGCTTGGTGCCAGAGCCATGGGCTCAAGCTTAATGCTAAGAAATGTATAGTTATCCCCTTTGGAAAAAAAAACATCTACCCATCAATTACCACATAGGTGGCAGTACACTAAACACCGAAAGTGTGATGAGAGACTTAGGGACACAGGTGGACAGTGGTCTCACCTTTGATAACCACATCGCCACAACAGTCAGGAAATCCTTCTATGTGGCACACCTCATCACCAAGGGCGTTTCATCCAGAAAAAAGGAGGTAATTGTCCCACTGTACTCATCCCTAATTAGACCCATTATAGAGTATAATGCCCAGTTTGGTATCTACCTCACAAGACATCTGGAACTGCTGGAAAGGCCGCAGAAATACCTCACTAAAAGAATCACAGGCCTAAAGCAGATGCCCTATGCTGACCGTCTAAAAAACTCCAGCTACACTCTGTGGCATATTGTCTACTCAGAGGCGATCTCTGTTTAACATACAAGGCCATGTCAAACCCTGAGCTGTTGGACATGCTCCACTTAAAGAAATCCCAATCCCTCAGAGCCACACGCTCCAAGGATCTAAACCTTGTCATCACAATGAACAAAACATGCTGGAGGGATATGTTCCTGACCCACAGACTCCCCATACATGTCAAGCAAAGTGCCTCCTTGGCCCTCTTCAAAAAGATCCTTGATGATTGGATGGGAAATAAGAAATTCACCCAGGGGATCACGTCAGTCACCCTGCTAGACTGGGGTCCAGGGAAGTAAATATTCTGAGAAGAAATATCCAGGGAATTGTTATGGCTAGGCTTGTAAAGGCCCTTGGGCTGATAGCCTATTACGAACCTATGAACCTATGATTATGACGTAATCAAATGGCATTTTCTGAGTGGATTACAAAGTGATGAAATAAAAAGCAACATTTACATCCACCACTCACATTCTTAAACATGTGCAGACTATGCTGCATGCACTCTTATCATTAGTGCAGGTCATAAACATATTGCACAGTAGTAGACAGCAGCTATACACACTACATTGCCCTGTAGTCATGCAAGTAGTTCAGTTCATAAACAGAGCATAGCAGTGCACTGCAGTTGTGCACATAATGTTGGTCTGCAGTCATATCAGTAGTGCAGTTCATAAACACTGTACGGTAGTGTACAGGAGCTGTACACACTATGTTGGTCTGTAGCCATATTAAGCAGACATAAACATAGTGCATAGTAGTGCACAGCAGCTGTGCACATAATGTTGGTCTACAGTCATACCAGCAGTGCAGGTCAAAAACTGTGCACAGTAATGTAGAGTAGCCTTGCACTGTGTGTCGTTGTAAAGTCATATCAATAGTGCAGTTTATAAAGAGTGTATAATATAGTGTATAGTAGCCTGCAGTCATAGCAAATTACTTTCATGCATCATACATTGGTGCACATCATACACATTCCACCTGATAAGTAAAAATGTAAACGGGGATAATCTTGCAGAAAGAAATCAAAAACAAAAGTTCTGAACAGACAGGTGACAGGCCCGCTGGCATCTCTGTTCTGACCAAAAGATGGATGTATGGTTGGAAGAGAAGATTAGTAGGATCCCTGGGCCAACATCAGAATCATTGCAGGGACTCTAGGAGGAAGCTTGCAACACAGGATGAGAACTAGCAGCAGTCCCAAAACGGAGATCAAAGCCACCAGTCCATCAAGTGGGAAAGCTGATTCTTCCAACAGAACAAGGTGGTTTGGGATTACCTGATTTGAAGGGGTATTACAGAGCTACAAAGATAAGACTCATACATAGCACAAGCAGAAAGCTATAATTGAAAGTGTAACAGGATGATGATGAAACGGTGGGGGGGGGGGCACAAGAAATAAGAGACTGGAATTTTGGATGCATATCCTTAAGGAGAACAATAACCATACAGAATATGTTTATAAAGTAGCAAAAAGCATTCTAAGAACTAAGCTAATACAGACATGGAGAAAGGAGATTCTGCCGATAGGGATGACTACAATTAGAGGTACATAGAATAAGCAAGAGGGTGCTGGAATTTACTGGAGAAAACTAGCAAAGGAACCAAGGTACTGACAGCAAATAATGAGAAAAGCAATTCACGGAGTGCAAGCTACAGATTGCCTTCTATGTTCACTTCTAGTGAACAATAATGTTACTATGAAACTTGGATCCAAAAGAGACCAAATGGAAAGGCACACACATTAAATATCTAGGTATCATTATTGAATCTAATTACAAAAAAATCACTCATATCTATTTACCATCAACTTACAAACTCAATTACTAGTCTAATAGACAGTTGGAACAGGGTCTAACTTTAATCAAAATTATACTGTTACCTAAAATCTTATTCACTGGTCAAGCTCTAACAATTCCCCCACCTGTCAAAATTGAACAGAAAATTAATAACTTATTACTCAACTTCCTTTGATATCCCAAAAGACAAGACTTTCTCTTCTGTGGCACACCACAAGCTGGGATGAAGGAGGTATGGGGTTTCCAAGTGTTGATTTTTATTTAAACTCCATATTTATTAACATAGTGTTCCTTTGGAATACTTCTTCTTATACATCATATTGGAAATCAATACATGAAACCTTGCTTCTTAATAGCAACACAACATTGCTTGATCCATATACTCAAATACATACAAATATCTTTATATTGATTTAAAAATTTTACATTCAAAGTGAAAGGTCAAAACTTGTTCTCAAACCTCTTATAAACCAAACATTGCTGTTGTTTAAAAAAGCTTATGTTTTCCAATCAATTAATTAAGAATTTATTAATAATTATGTTTCCTACTGCTTACACAACTGAATGTTTGATACCTTTTGATACTATGTTAGAATTTAATTAAGAAAGGTGACCTATTATATTGGAATCAATTTCTCTCAGCTAATAAAATAAGTTCTGCAGGCTATTTCATCAACAGATACTGTTTGCAAAATTGCAATTGGATGGACATCCAAACTTGTAAGGATTTTATACATACTAAGATTGTACCCTCACTAGAGGCATACAGTAAGAGCAACTTAAAATCTTGGATTTTATCTCAACAGTGATTAATAGCTCACCCCAGAACATTTCCATTTCTGAGAATTTTACAAAGAACAGTTATGTATGATTTTAGCAAAACAGATGTTTCTTTTTGGAATTATTCAAATGAAGTTAATAGACAAGTATTCTCAGAAAAAGATTAAAAACTTTGTTTACAGTCGGTGAAGGAATCCACATCTTCCCTGTTCTGGCATGTAAACACATGGAAATTTTTACATAGATGTTTTTTCACCCCACATAGACTAACAATAATGTATAAGAAAGATGAAATGAAATACTGGAGATGTGGACACCCTGATGATGACAGGATACACATGGCTGCTAATTGCAAAATAATTTCCCCATTTTGGTTAGACTTTAAATATCTTTGTAAAGCTCTATGGAATGACAACTGTATCATTTCTGACTCCCTTATCATTTTCAGTGCTCCTGAAGTAATTTCTAAACACCAAAATTTTTACTATGGTCTATCCTCTCTATGTTGCGTCTTTCGGCTTTTTTTCTCGCCACAGCAGAACTCCTGTCCGCTAATGATTGGCAGTAGATTTTTACGTGCCGAGTTGCCGGCCCTGACGCACAACCTTCAACAAAGGTACACCCATTCACGCACGTCTCCACAAAGAAGATGCTCTAGCTGAGAATCAAATAGGGCATCTTACTTGTGAGGCGACAACGCTACCGCAGCACCACCACCGCAGTCATATCAAGGAAAATTGTTACTAAAAATTGGAAATCCAATCTACTCCTGTCTTTAAAGCTGAGTTTATTCATCTTGTGAAATAGATTTGCAAGAATGAGATTGCTACTATAAAAGCAAGGACTAACAACACAACTCATCATTTAATTGCTTGGACACAATTCTCGTATCTGTTAGAGAAATATTAAGTGTTCTCCTATGTATATTGCTTTTTTAGTTAGGAACATTGTATATAATTTATTTTACACTGTTAGGTGAATAAAATATTTTGGAAAAAAAGGTTGGCAGGGAAGTTGGTAAAGTTAATGAAACCCTGGATGACATCTGTTGAACACTTGCAGAAGGCATGTCACTCTGTTTTATAGTCCAACTGGAGAGATACAGATGTGCAACACCTGAAAAATGCTGATGAAGCAGGGAAGAGATGGAACCCAGGCCCAAAGAGTAGAGAGGGCACACTTGCACCATGGGAAGAGGTAATTATTTTCAAGATTACTACCTCTTCAACGTGTTTAGATTTTGAAGGTGCAGATTCAACAAACAGCACATTACAAGCTGAAACAGGGTTTGAAGCATCTATGGACTTGATCCTTTTTGTCACACAGCATAGAATCCTTCTTGGCTTCAGACTTTCTCTTACCTAAATCCTTAGCTAGCAAGATGGAAGCCCTGGAAGAGGACTCAGCAGTACGGGTAACACAGAGCTGCTCTAACTCAAAACATTTATTTTCCCTTCTACAAGGGTGGACTGCTTAAATGTTGCACAAATAGTTCAGTCATCTGAAAAATGCTGTAATAAAAATACATTTTTTTACATGCTTGCCTTAGGTGGGAATCTTTTCCCCCTATGTATATTATACACTTGGCAGTCCCAGTCCTGTTTCTTTTTCTTTACTAACAGAAACTACCTGCTAGCAAAAGAACCACAACAATAAAATGTCAGCAAGTTAAGGGCAATGTAGCCTGACTGCAATGACAACAGCTAAGGTAAAAAAAAAAAAAAAATGCATGTCTATAGAGAAAAATGAAAAATAAACTCACTGACCTGAACGAAGTTCAGAACCAAGAGACTTTCAAACCATGAACAGTACCTTACAGTTCAGTTCTCAAAAAGTAACACTGGACCAGTAGCCTGAGACTGTTTAATGAGACCTGATTTTAATGAGCTAAACAAATATGGATTGGGATCTTTAAGCATATTGTATTATGGATAAACGGGCAAGCTAAGGTAGCCTAGGAATGTTTTTAGTGGTGGGCTATATCCCTATCAGTCTTGTTCCTGTTGGTAAAAAAAAAGAAACTCTCGATGACATAATCACAAGGGACAAAGGAAGTCACCAGCGGTTGCAACTGATTCCATGGTAAACTACAGATCAAAGGAGTACAGTCGACTGCTTTATCAACTAGGGATGATAGATGAAGAGTCAACAAAAGGTAATCAGTGTTTCAATTAAAATTCAGTGATCGTCATGGTTCACTGACTGGCAAAGACTTCAACACTATGTCTGCATCTTTGGATTCTCCAACAGAAATCTCTCCTTGCTGGAATAAAACTGCATGAGAAAGAAACAGAAACCGGTCATTGGCTTGAAAATGTATCTGTTACAGGCATTTTTTAATAAATGTATGTTTCAGACATCACAATACAGGATTCCTGTTCAACAGAATCAAGCTTCTGATTTCTGGCTTTGTAAACCTGGGATGCAAAAGCCAGAGATTGCCAGCAAATTGTGACTGCAACCACTGAATTCACATTATCCCTGTTTCTAAGGGACTACTTCTAAGCAGCAATACTGAACTACACTTAAGTCGTCACAAACATTAAAAATACGACTTATACTTTACTGTTAAAAATTGATACCACAGCTATACAAGGCAATTGCAAAACCACAATACAATTTATTTTACTTTACATTTGTTGACCGGGATAGTCTGACTGGATATATGTCCATTTTCAGCAGAGGCCCGGGGAGAAAAGCTCCAAGATAATAATACACATTGAACATTTAGTAAATGCTAGTTTCAAGCAGATTACAGTCATAAGCAATACCAGCATTTAACACATATAGTACTGACTTATTATAAAACACTTTACAAAAAATAACATTATTTTCAAAGTTATATATATATACATAACATTACATTCAGGTTTAAGACACATTGAGCAGCAGTTATACAATTGACCCTTCCTGAAATGGAGTGGTAGAAAAAAGTTAGTTGAAGGTAAGGCACCTAAGAAATAGAGAGGTCACTAGTCGGGGTTAGTGCAAGAACATAACCAATGAGTTTTGAAGTATATCTTGAGTTTGTTTTTGAATTTAAGGCACAAGCAAAAATAACAAGTTATGCTGAAGACCTGTTGTACCAAACCAAATAAATACGAAAAAATGAAGTACAGGTCACTGCTGAAATCTTCTTTGTTGAATCTCCTTTATTAAAAGTAAAGCTGAATAATCCTTCATCAGACATAATTCAAAGTAACAAAAGCAGCCATATTTAAAACACAGATCATCCAATCACTTACTCCTAAAAGCCCGCCTTTTTTGTAAAGCAGGTTTAATTGGTAAAACATCATTAAGACCAGGTGGTCTATGTGCTCTTAAATCTACTATCCACTTAGATTCAGCTAATGCTGTTCTATGCTGAATGTCCCCCCCCCCTCTCATTGGTAGCAATATTTACAATGCATCTGAACTTAAAAAGTGTGTGTGGGATTAGTCTCTATATGTCTGAATAAAGCATTGCTCACTTGACATGTTCTAATATTACTAATATGCTGTAAAATCCGAACCTTCAGCATGTTATTTGTCATACCTACATAAAAACTTTCACATTGTTCACAATTGGCCATATATACTAAGTGTTTTGTCCTGCAAGTAGCCCTCCCTTTAAATATAAAAGTTTGTGTCTTATCGGGGTGTTTATATTCAATGTCACTATTAATATATTGACAGACCTTGCAGTTGCCACAGGGATATGTGCCTGCTCTAATATCTATTGTAGGTCTCCTATTCAAATATGTCTCCTTACATAGCAGGTCCTTAAGATTGTTGTTTCTCCTATAATTAAACATAGGACGTTCTGCCACTACGTCCTTAAGACTAATATCACTTCTTAGTATATTCCAATTATTCTGAACTATATTACATATGTCTTTAATATTACTACCATACGTAAAAAGTATTCTAGGTTGTTCCTTCCTGCTACTACATAATCCTGTATCTATTTGTCTGCCACTAACAGGGCCTTGCATCCATGGCCTATTCTTCGTCTTCCTATGTAGTGTATTGTTACTAACCTTACTAACCATGTTCCTCTCATAGCCCCTATCCAAAAATGTCCACTCAGCCTAGAAAGTTCCTCGTCACAATAAGTATCTTCAGAACATACCCTAGATATCCTACCCACTTGACTCTTAACAATATTGGGAAAGATATGCCTCGGGTGCATGCTGTCATAGGATAGCAATGCATTTTGCCAACATTGTTTCCAATACAATTTCGAGGTAAAACCAAGGTTACTCTGTTCCACACAAACATCCAGGAACTCTATCTGAGTAAAGGAAGTTTTGGCACTAAAAGTCAAAAAAGTGGTGGTGGTGTGGAGAAAGGCTAAAAAGCTCTCAAAGGTGGAAGTATCCCCATCCCACAAAATAAAAACGTCATCCACAAATCTGACATACAAAACTATGTACTTATTCCATTCCTGATTATTAAGAATTTCCTTGGTTTCCCATTTGGACATAACCAAATTTGCATATGTATTAGCACAGGGGGTGCCCATAGCTACCCCCTGTGCTTGTCTGTATATGGATCCTGGTCCTATAAAGACATTGTTATTCAATACCAAGGATAGTAAATTCTCCACTACCAGTCGCTTATGCTCAGTTGCTCCCAATCTACGCCTGTATACAAGGCTATGCCCAAAATACATAAATCATTGACAGACCCACCACTCAGACCCATTGTTTCGGGGAGAGGGTGGGTCACTGAGAACTGGCCACACTAGATGTCAACAGTTTGTTTACTGTCATTGAACAACAATATGGGATAACAGCAGTGGGTGAAGTAATAAGTAGATTGGGAGCAACTGAGCATAAGCGACTGGTAGTGGAGAATTTACTATCCTTGGTATTGAATAACAATGTCTTTATAGGACCAGGATCCATATATACAAGCACAGGTAGCTATGGGCACCCCCTGTGCTAATACATATGCAAATTTGGTTATGTCCAAATGGGAAACCAAGGAAATTCTTAATAATCAGGAATGGAATAAGTACATAGTTTTGTATGTCAGATTTGTGGATGACTTTATTATGTGGGATGGGGATACTTCCACCTTTGAGAGCTTTTAGCCTTTCTCCACACCACCACCAGTTTTTGACATTTAGTGCCAAAACTTCTTTTACTCATATAGAGATCCTGGATGTTTGCGTGGAACAGAGTAAACTTGGTTTCACCTCAAAATTGTATAGGAAACAATGTTGGCAAAATGCATTGCTATCTTATGACAGCATGCACCCGAGGTATATTTTTCCCAATATTGTCAAGAGCCAAGTGGGTAGAATATCTAGAGTGTGTTCTGAAGATACCCATTGTGAAGAGGAACTTTCCAGGTTGAGTGGACATTTCTTAGATAGGGGTTATGAGAGGAATATGGTTAGTAAAGCGGTAAGTAATAATACACTACATAGGAAGACTAAGAATAGGCCATGGATGCAAGGCCCTGTTAGTGGCAGACAGATAGATACAGGATTATGTAATAGTAAGAAGGAACAACCTAAAATACTTTTTACATATGGTAGTAATATTAAAGACATATGTAACATAGTTCAGAATAATTGGAATATACTAAGAAGTGATATTAGTCTTAAGGACGTAGTGGCAGAACGTCCCATGTTTAATTATAGGAGAAACAACAATCTTAAGGACCTGCTATGTAAGAGACATATTTGAATAGGAGACCTACAATAGATATTAGAGCAGGCACATATCCCTGTAACTGCAAGGCCTGTCAATATATTAATAGTGACACTGAATATAAACACCCCGATAAGACACAAACTTTTATATTTAAAGGGAGGGCTACTTGCAGGACAAAACACTTAGTATATATGGCCAATTGTGAACAATGTGAAAGTTTTTATGTAGGTATGACAAATAACATGCTGAAGGTTCGGATTTTACAGCATATTAGTAATATTAGAACATGTCAAGTGAGCAATGCTTTATTCAGACATATAGAGACTAATCCCACACACACTTTTAAGTTCAGATGCATTGTAAATATTGCTACCAATGAGAGGTTCAGGGGACATTCAGCATAGAACAGCATTAGCTGAATCTAAGTGGATAGTAGATTTAAGAGCACATAGACCACCTGGTCTTAATGATGTTTTACCAATTAAACCTGCTTTACAAAAAAGGCGGGCTTTTAGGAGTAAGTGATTGGATGATCTGTGTTTTAAATATGGCTGCTTTTGTTACTTTGAATTATGTCTGATGAAGGATTATTCCGAAAGCGCTTACTTTTAATAAAGGAGATTCAACAAAGAAGATTTCAGCAGTGACCTGTACTTCATTTTTTCGTGTTTTTGAATTTAGTTAGAGGGTTCTAGGGTCAAGTCAGCTGGGAGTCTGTTCCATGTCTTTCCAACAGAGTTGGCAAACAGGGAGTCCCCAGCTGAGTAGCTGGATTTGTATGTTTGAACTAGGAGTCTAGTGGATGATCCCAGTGGCCAGGTGCTGGTGTAGGGGCTGATAATATTTTTTAGTGCAGGCGTATTTTCTGGTTGGTAAAGGACTTTATGTGCCACTATTAGCTGGTTGAACTGCAGTAGGCTTGGCAGTTCAAGCCATCCTAGGCGATTTAGGTTGTGACAGTGGTGTGTCCGATAGGCTGTGCCAGTAGCAAATCTGGCAGTGTGGTTATAGCAGGATGATAGTTTATTAAGATCCGTTTAAGTTGGAGAATAGAAGCGAGGTGTAGAGAAGAGCTGATAGTAGATGGAAATGGGCAATTGCAGTTCTAGCAAGTGAGGTAAGGAAAGGTTTGATTCTATAAAGAGAACCAAGTTTTTAATTAATGGTTTTGATAGTATGATTGATATGTGCATCAAACTTTAAGTTATCAACTATGACACCCAGTAGTTTAGTTTGAGCTTCTGGGGAGATGATAGTGCCATTGTTAGTGGTTAACTTGAAGGATGGCAGAGGGGTCCTGCATGTGGGGGAGAAGAGGAGCAGCTTAGTTTTGTTGGGGTTTAGGATTAGATGTTGATTGGAGAGTCATTTTTCCACTGTACTGAAGGGATTTTGGGTTAGTATGAAAAAAGTAGCTGGTGAGGTGTCAGAACAAATCAAGGTGGAGTCATCCGCATATTGAATGCAGGTGGTATCTGGGATGACTGAATGAAGGTCATTGATAAAGATGGAGAAAAAAAGGGGTCCTAGTATCGAGCCCTGGGGGACTCCTAATGTGATGGGTAGGCGAGATGATGGCTTGTCCTGCCATAGGACTGCCTGTTGCCTGCCCTGCAGGTAGGATTGAAACCACTGGAGTGCATAGTTATTTGAGGAGGAGGCCTTCAAGGTATTTATAAGCATTTTGTGGTCAACCATGTCAAAAGCCTTGGATAGATCTAGAAACAGGATAGTTTGTTATTATTGCAGTTGTGGTGAATTATGTTAGAGAAAGAGAGGAGGGCAGAAGCAGTACTGTGATATGGCTTAAAGCCACGTTGAAAGTTGGACAACTGCTTGTTCTGTGTGAGGTAGTGCATGAGCTGTATGTGTACACACTTCTCCATAACTTTAGCTAGAGGTGACAGAATGGGTCTAAACTTACAGTTCAGTAAAACTACCTCCTTTAAGGAGAGGTATGACATGGGAGATTTTCCATATAGTGGGTACAGTAGCTTCAAGATATAGCTCGGTTGATGAAGATTGAGATGGGGTATGCTATGGTGTCAGCATCCCTTTGCAGATAGTCTGCTGGGAGGAGGTCGTCAGCCAGGGTGGTGGGTCTTAGTTTCTTAAGTAGGGCATGAATAAGTTGAGTAGAAACAGGTTGGAAGATAAAGTATGTTTGGGTACTGGGTGTGGCTGCATTAGAATTAGAGCCACTAGGAGAGAGCTAGCTGGCTAGAGACTGGATAGTCTATGTGAAGAAGCTGTTGAAGTTATTAGCAATGTCTACTGGGGATTTTTGTTGGAAGCTGAGGGGGGGGGGTGGAGTGGCTGTTTGGCCTGGGTGGAGTAGTTTGTTTATTCCTGCCCAGAACTTTTAAGGTTTGTTTTGGTGTTTTTGCAGTAGATGGTAGTAGTGGTTCTTTTTGTCTAAGGTTATGGATTTTTTGGTGTCATTCCATACCTTAAACTATTCATCAAAACAGTACCACCAGATTGTACCAATAAGCTATGACTATGAATTAATAATAAAAATAGCAATAGCAACAAAAGCTAAAGTAAGTATCCAATATTTTCAGTATACTTTCAGTACGACTTAAGTGTCTTGCATCTGACAAAACACTGAGTCTCCTTCTCCAAGATATCTCTAGTATTGCTTTCCCTCTGATTCAGTTTCAGTTGCTCTACAGTCATAAAAGTAAACTTTACCAATTCTTATCTCAGAGTTCAAAAAATATGTATTGACATTGGGTTGCTAACAATCCCAATGAATTATATCACCAAGATTATCAATAATTCTGATTTTAGTATCTTTTTTTGTCTTACATAAATACACCAAACTGCAAGTACAACAGGACATATGGCTATATAAGCAGAGCATGTACATTTCTGTCTTGTAGTAAACCCCATATCATTACTCAATCATAAGTCCAATGTTGTATGGTTTTTCCTGACCTCTATATCAACCCATGAACAGACAATGTTATCCAAAGAGTTTACTAGCCAAGTATAAAACAGAAGTAAATTGCCAAACCGTTCTTCCATAGGTTTACCTTTATATCAATCACACTTCCTCGACCGGCCACTTAAATCAACTCATTTAAGCGAACCAAAACTGCAAAAAATTTTAAATGTTGAAAATATGCCAAATTTCAACATTTCCGGCCGTGCCACACCTCCACACCAGTGCTACCATGCGTAAAAAAGGGCGAGGTTTTGTTGTTCATTTATTCAGAATTCGATGTTGGAGACGTTCGCACTTCGGTATCCGCGGAAGTCGTTTCACCCATACTGGGATCGACGATGTAAAGGTAAACCCTTCCATATTAAAGACACAAATTGCTCACACGCATATATACACACACACACACACACACACACACACACACACACACACACACACACACACACACACACACACACATATACTAATCAATAATTTTGAGTCGCTAATCTATCCATCATATATCTTTGGGATGTGGGAGAAAATCAGAGCACTTATAGAGGATCCACATGAACAAAAGCAGGAACTGTAGATTTTGAATAAAAGGCAAGCCAGCCAAGAACACAGTTACAGAAGCACTTGCAATGAGGTGGCAAGTGCTACTCACTGCACCAATGCACTGCTCCACCTTCTCTTACATGTCTGAAAGCTAAACAGTATCTGCACCTATAACATCCTATTTGGCCCACAAAGTCATGTATATTTCTCATTCTCACTGATTTTATAGAACACTGCTGATTTTACCTCATATTTTTGTCACATTCCTCATAAAATGTTTTGATTTTCTGGTAAATCACTGAGGGTTAAAGACAGACAATAATCCCAGACATTAGAGTTTCATACTTGTTACTGCTCAGAAAATGCATGCTGATCCAGAACTCATTCTCTTAACTTTTAAGTGAAATTAGAGTAATATTTAAAAATTTTCAATTTAGGGCCTTATTTCCCCTTCCCTCATTATTTTTGTCTTTGTCCAGAATTCTTGGTCAAAGAAGTTGATGGTACGCAAGACATTTACAAGGCAGAGATTACACTAAGTTACCCATTACTCTATATTTTAGATTTCTCAGGAAGAATATAGACGAAGATGGATGACAATTCACTGCAGTCAGGTTTGCAGGGAAGCTAAACCTGCTATCTTGTAAAAGCAAAGATCATACCGCTCAACTGTACAGATTTTCATAGAATGTCCAGATTTTTACCTTATATTTTTGGCCCATTTTTCATAAAACTGTGGTTTTCTGGCAAATTAGTGGCAGATCATTAAAGACTGAAGTAAAAAATTAATGACAGACATTTGAGTTTCAGACTTCATACCCTTCAGAAAATAAGCGCTAATGCAAAACCTGTTATTCTATCAACTTTCTAAGTTTGTAAGAGCAATATTTAAAAAAAAGTCCCTATTTTTGGGTCTTTGTCCCACTTTTACTTATGGCTTTGTCCAGATTTCTTGGCCCAGGAGGTTGAAAGGTATGAAGAACAGCGATCATCATGGTGGGGGCCACGGGCAGAAGGGCAAGGCCTAAGTGTTGGTACTAGCAAGGCTGAAATGGCCCTAAGGTTCAGTTGCCTTGCAAGTCCTATGATCCTAAAGGGATATCTGACAAAATGCCTAACAGACCCATTAAGTCAAGCTCATGTCTTTGAAACCCTACCATGTTGATGGAACGATTGAAGACCTTCAAGGAAACGGGGAGGGCATGAATACAATACCTGCTTCTATAAGTGGTCTACCTTAGAGTCCTTATCTGGTGGGTAGACCACAGTGCTCTGGCATGGAGGAACACATTTTAGAACACTTGTTTGCACTAAAGTATCTGGTTCAATAGCTTCCAACCAGAAACCCCATTCTTTAAGAGAGTAAATGGAATCAGAAAAAGTAAAAGCTAGTTGCTTATTATTGATGGGAACTGAAGACTCTAGCAGCTGCTTACTTTTCTTACCAATCTAAGCAGTAGGCTCTGTTTCCCCATCTACACTTTACTAAAGATTTTCCTCTCTGCTTCCAGATTTGTAAAAAGTCCATCAAACACTCCAAGAGGAGAGTACAGACTGACCTAAGTAACTGTTGAGCTAATCAGAAAAGACTCTGACGCTTTACCTAAACTCCAGAGGTATACCCTGGATTTATTCAATATTGGCAAAAATTCAGCTAACACACTCCTTTTAGACAAATTTCCCTTTCTGCATTAGTTCCTGTGGAGTCAAACTTTTAAATCCAAATAACTTCCCCAAAGCAAACCTGTTTACATAACTAGAAATCAAATAAAGTGTCTGACAGAAAGCCAAAACACTGCTAGTTTGCGTGGAAACCATTTTTTGCTTTTTAAAGCTCTGCTACATTTCTACAAAACATAGTTGTCCTATGTACCTTGTCACATTTCACATTTGTTGTATCTTTACGGAAAAAATTCAGACTTTACATACAGCTTTCACGTTGTCGCCTCACAGTAAGACGTTGTCCTGTTTGATTCTCAGCTAAAGCGTCTTCTGTGTGGAGACATATGTGAATGGGCGTACCTTCGTTGAAGGTTGTGTGTCAGGGCTGGCAACTCGGCACATAAAAAATCTACTGCCAATCATTAGCGGACCGGAGTTCAGCTGTGGCAACCCCTAACCGGGAAAAGCAGAAAGACACAACATTTCATCTTTACTGAAAAAAACATTTTTCTTATAATTTTCATAATTACAGCAGCTTATACACACACACACTCACAAATATGTAGTACACACATATCAACAGTAGAAGTGTAGCAAAACAGCACTTTTAAGATCACAAGATGAGAGCAAAAATAGTCTACAAGAGGTATCAGCAAATGCCAGCCAAAATGAGAAAGCATTAAGGCATGCATAAGCCCAATATCAACAAGATGATTTCCGACAGAAAATCTTTCAACAGCAAAGATGAATAGGGAAAACAAACCAGTACATGACAGGGAATTGCATCAGTATATTCTGTAAAAGTAAATAAGCACATTAGCCATCCTTTCTAAAATTATTTTAGCGAAAGCAGCCTGGGGCTGTTTACGAGCTGATCCATGCCCTTTACATGACAACAATAAAAAGAGAAGGAGAACACTACACTATACTGTGGGACAAGGGAAAACAATTGGCAGCTTCAGAAATCTTAAATTATCAAGTGGTCCTACTACCTGCAGCATTGGTCTTACAAGTTACTAAAAATGGATCTACTCTTTATATCGCAGCTTCTTCTCTGTTTTTTTTTTTCCTTTGCCCGTTTTAAGTGAAGTGAGGTAAGCAATGGCTCCACTGAGTATAATTATGCTGTAATAGTGGCAGCAGATGTCTAGTCGCAGCTAGCATTCTAGTGAATACATTCAGTTCTGTTAAGATCAGTCAAATACTGAACTGGACAGGGACTCCCCACACCCACACACACAGGCTATGATACTAAATGTGTGACTGTAAATTACCTAATCACTTTACTCTCCCAACCTGAAAGAATGCTGACAGTGCTCTATTTGTCCACCCCCACCAAAAAAAAAAAAAAGTACACTAGAACCGAAATATAACAATATTATTTAAAGATGTGTGGGCAATGAAAGTACAAAGAATGAGGCAGCTGGCAAGGGAAAATAAGACTGCAGTCCTTCAATGAAGTAAAAAAAAGTCTTACCTGGTACTGGTAGTCTTACTGACAAAATGAATACAGAAAGAAAGACATGAAAAAAGCAACTGAGATGATATTCCTGTCCACTTTTTCCACCTTGATTGTCTCGTCACTACAAAATAACAGACCTTTCTTGGTGTCCTCCTAAGATAGTCTTGGCTTTCAACTACCCTCAAACTGGACCTATACATGTTCACATTTGCTTTAAAAACAAAGGTAGAAAGAAACTTGGAGAACTACTATGTTACAGAAAGATTTTTACAGTCAAGAGACAACTTATTTGAACTGGTGGTGTAACTTTCAGTTTCACACCTGTGGCAAAAACTAGCAGACTGTTCTGCAACCAACACAAACAAATATATAAATGGGTGGGTTGCACAGATCCAGGAAAACCCCACATTTAAAGGCTAAACTAAAAATTGAGCGCATTAGTTACATTCTGGCATTAAAGTCATGGACATTCAGAATTGCCATTTAGCTGAAACACCCGATATCCTTAAAGGGCAATTTGCATATATCCCCTGTTGCCTCTGATACAAGAGGTTTACGGTATCACACAGTGGAAAGTTTAGCTTTGCTAGATTTTTCTTTTTGTATTTTTTAACCAATTGGTTTTCCTGTGTGACCTTTTTACTCATCATTTTAATTTGTGTGATATTACAAAACAAGTGGCTGTATTATGCAGTACATCCTTGCGAACGTTCTATCATCCAAATATTGCTAGGCAGAAAACTAAACACCACTGAGCAAAATTTGCATTATCATAAACATGTATACAGGAGCAAAAGGTTTCTGTAGTGAAGGCAGAGTTTCATTTTGGGAAAGGCCAGGAGAAAAATAGCTATTACTTAAAACTAATATGTCAGATGGTAAAAAAAACACAGCTGCTGCATACTGTATAATGCCCAATAATGCCAAATGAACGGAGTCAGTCCTCTTCTGGAAACATGTTTGCACACATTATGGTCAGTCCTATCTACTTAGGCAAATCCACAGGATTATTTCCTCTTCATTAGGTAATACACATTTGTGATCAAAAGTACATTTGTTTCCTTTTTTAAGCTGATAAATACACAGGTTTCTCATTTTAATCCCATTGAACTGTACACATTCATGAATTTAGCATCTTAACGTGACAGCTAACAGCCTGCAAGGAAATGACCACATCAACCATATCACCAGACAGATTACCAGTTTACTCCAACGTAAGGGATGATTGACTTGACACAACCAGTAAATGCTCTTGACTGGTTCGATACAACCAGTAAATGCTCTTGACTGGTTCGACACAACCAGTAAATGCTCCTGACTGGTTCGACACAACCAGTAAATGCTCTTGACTGGTTCGACACAACCAGTAAATGCTCTTGACTGGTTCGACACAACCAGTAAATGCTCTTGACTGGTTCGACACAACCAGTAAATGCTCTTGACTGGTTCGACACAACCAGTAAATGCTCTTGACTGGTTCGACACAACCAGTAAATGCTCTTGACTGGTTCAATACAACCAGTAAATGCTCTTGACTGGTTCGATACAACCAGTAAATGCTCTTGACTGGTTCAATACAACCAGTAAATGCTCTTGACTGGTTCAATACAACCAGTAAACGCTCTTGACTGGTTCAATACAACCAGTAAACGCTCTTGACTGGTTCAATACAACCAGTAAACGCTCTTGCTACGACACGGAGCTCCCATACATATGAATCTTCACATTTATTTTTTTGTATGGTCATCTTTACCATGGGCTGTCTTGGCAACATACTTGTCACAGTTATGAAGGGTTACAAATGGAGCAACAAGACAGCTACTAGTCAATTCTGCCATCAACCTGACCCTAAGTGACTTCAGTTTTATTTGTCATCCTGCCAATGTGGTCTGCTTCTGAACCCGGTGACAAGAAAAGGCATTTTGGTGATAATAATAGTAAACTTAGTATCTTTTCTTTAAACAAGTTCACCAATATTGCCTACCTTAGATGCATAACTGCAGCTCTATAGATTGCTCTGGTCAAATTTCTTGAATACTGTTTATCAGAAATTGAGGATACATATTAACAGCTTCTGACAGCACCCATGTCATCTCCTTCTTAAAGGGTCTTCCCCCTTTAATCTACAGATACATTTCTAGTACTGGAGGCCCTTCAAAAAAGTGTGGAAGAAACTTGCTCTCAACTCTTCAAAGCTGTCAAACTGACTTCACTGTTTGACATTTGGCCTTCGCTTGGTTGTCATTCTCTTCTACTACAGCTTAGGTCTGCACTAGACTTCACATGCAAAACAAAATACAAAACTCTGCAATGAAAAAAAAAAAACGACTCTCACAAGAGTGTGCTTGGTACTGTGGCTATTTCTGTTTTTTCTTGGTTGCTGTTCACTGTCTACATGGCTAGGTTGATACTGGCAAGCCTAGGGTGCCAACACTAGAAAATAGGTGTTCACCATATGTTGCCTGCTCTACTCTTTCGTAGCACTATTATGTAAACTTTCCTGGATTATCATGTCAGACTTCAGGTTGCTGAGCTAGTTTTGTGTTCCAAAATTACTACAAGCAAAAGAGGCTAATCATTGACTGATCCTCTTGTTCATCAGACAAAGACAGCAGCACTGAGACTCGTTCCAAAATCATATCTCTATCTCCTATACCAAGAAGTTATTGCATGGAAACATTTATTTGTATTTCTGCGTTACAGTTGTACTGTAATTTATTTTTTCTTGGTTCCTTTATGAAGGACATTATGCTGATCATATGCTTATTGTACAATGTTAATCTACCACATGAATCAAGTCCCTGCAAGAATTCATAACACCACTTAACCGGGAAAAGCCGAAAGACAAACACAACTCCAGCAGTAATATCCTACCTACAATATGATATTGCTCTATAACTTATGAGTATTCATTTAGTATGGCTTAAGGACACAGGCAGGTTGAGGGATATTTATTTGCATTATCACTCTAACCAAAATTATTACCATTTGTTTATTATACACAATTATCTTGCTTAACCAAAAACAAGAAAGCCTGAAATTACTTGAAATATTCTGAAAGTACAGTTTTGTACCTACCATAAATGTAGATGTCCGAACAGGATAGCATCTGCAGTCCTTACAAATGGGTTGTCCTGTCGTCAGGCAGCCCTTCGGTCGGCCGGATTCCAAAGTCTGGGTCTGGCCTCGGCTGGTGTCGCACTTCACCCGACGTCATCTCTGCTGGTCTTCGGGTATAAAGGCATCAGCCGACGCCATTTTCCTCAGTGTTTCTTGCCCCAGATGCCAGTTGCCCTCTTGGATAGCTAAATTTTTGGGTAAATGCCAATGTTTCCAAAAAGTAGAAGGCTAACACTATAAATATGCATGTATGTACATATATACAAACATATTCACCATATGAGATCCCCCCCCAGCTAGCTATTAGGTGGGCAAATACCGTAGGAGTACCACAGAGGGGAAGGAGGGTGGGTAATCCTGACTGCAGATGCTATCCTGTTCGGACATCTACATTTATGGTAGGTACAAAACTGTACTATGTCCTTCAAGGATGCATCTGCAGTCCTTACAAATGGGTAGAATACCATAGCCAAACTAGGGGAGGAGGAAGAAGAATTATGGTGTAGTTAGGATCCCTTGCAAAACAGCAGTGGCAAACCCTGCTCGGGATCTAGAGTATAGAGGTAAGTTATAATGCTTGGCAAATGTATGCACGGAGGTCCAAGTAGCCGCCTCAATAATGTCCTTAAGTAGCCGCCTCAATAATGTCCTTGGTAGCCACTCCTCATAAGAAAGCTGTGGTAGTGGCTGTAGCCCTTGTAGAATGAGGCCTTATGTTCTGTGGAATTTGCTTTCCATGGTAGGAGTAACAGAATCTTATGCAATTTCCTATCCACTTGGAGATTGTCTGTTTGGAAATTGCTTTTCCTTCCCTTCCTGTTGCATAAGCTACTAGAAGCTGGTCAGCTTTTCTATTGCCCTTGGTTCTGTCCAGGTAGTAGTGCAACTGTCTATGTACATCCAAGGTATGCAGCAGTCTTTCCCCCCTGTTCTGTGGATTTGGAAAGAAGGTAGGTAGGTGGATAGCCTGGTTTAGAGACACTCTGGATACCACCTTAGGCATAAATGTAGGATTAGTTCTCATGGACACTCTATCTTGATGGAAGATTAGGAAGGGTTGTACTGCCATTAAAGCCTGTAGTTTTGAAACCCTTCTTGCTGAAGTAATTGCCAGTAGGAAAGCAGTTTTCCAGGATAGGTGTTGAAGATCTGCTGTTGCTGCTGGTTCGAATGGAGGGAGTGTCAATTTTTCTAGCACAAAGTTCAAGTCCCATGCTGGTAATGGTGGTTTCCTAGGAGGTTTTACATTCTTAATTCCTCTCAGGAACTGCCTGAGTAAAGGATGTGAGAAGACAGGGGGATCGAAGCTGTATTCTGCAGAAATAGCTGATGCATTTATCTTGATGGAGGAATAGGACAGGCCTGTATGGAGAAGCTCTGCCAAATACTCCAGGATGTTGGCAATATCTACCTTTGACACATCTTTCCCTCTTTCAGTACTCCAAATGACAAACCTTTTCCATTTTCCTGCATAGTTCCTTCTAGTTGAAGGTCTGCGGGCCTCAAGGATAATGTCTTTAACCCTTTGGGATAAATCTGGGTTAGTTGCTCTTATGTAATGTTCCAGGCAGTCAGTTGTAGAGTCTTCAGGTTTGGATGCAGGATGTTGTAGTCGCTCTGAGTTAACATCAAAGGAATCAGGGGTAGTGTCCACGTTTCCCCCCGAGACATGCTCCTCAGCAATGGATACCAATGTTGTCTTGGCCAATTTGGAGCTATCAGAATTATCCTTGGACGTTCCTCTTTGATTTTCAGTAGTACCTTGTGCATCAAAGGAAGGGGTGGAAATGCATATGCTGTCAGGCCTTTCCAACTGAAGGATAGAGAGTCCACCTTCCAAGCAAGTGGGTGGTATGTCCTTGTGCAGAATTTCTTGAGCTGGTGAGTGGGGATGCGAATAGGTCTATTTGTGGCATTCCCCATTTCTTTGTGATGGCCTTGAAGATGTCTGGGTGTAGCATCCATTCGTGAGCATCCAAGGTAGTTCTGCTTAACATGTCTGCTAGGATGTTTTCTTTTCCCGGTACAAATATTGCCTGTAACTGAATGTTGTAGCTGAGAGCCATATTCCATAGGTCCAGAGCCATTCGGCATGGGGGGTAAGAATGAGTGCCTCCCTGTTTGTTGATGTACCACATGACTGTGGTGTTGTCTGTGTCCTTATCATCAATTGGCCTTCTTTGAGGAATGGTCTGAAATTCTGGATTGCTAGTTTTACTGCCAGCATTTCTTTTTGATTTATGTGCAGGTGCAGCTGATCTGGAGTCCATAAGCCTTGAATGCACTTGTCCAGCATGTGGGCCCCCCAACCGAAGTCTGAGGCGTCCGTTGTGATGGTTTGGCTTGTTTGAATGTTGTGGAAGGACAAACCTGGGTTTGACTGGCATGCCTGAGCCCACCATAGGAACTCTTGTTTCAGGCATGGGATTAGTGGTATTTCGGTTTCCAAGCTGTGCCTGTGTTGAGACCATAAATTCTTTAGGTACCACTGTAGCTTTCTCATATGCAGTCTGGCATGGGGGACCAGGATTATGCAGGATGCCATGAAGCCCAAGGCCTGCAGTACTTTTCTTGCTGTTAGTTTGTTCCGCTTTGTTAATGCCAAGAAGTAAAGAGGAAGTTGTTCTTGTTTTTCTGCAGTTAGGAATGCCATCTGTTTTACTGAGTCCAATTCTGCACCCAAGAATGTTCTTGTTTGGGATGGTATCAGTCTTGACTTTTTTAAATTGACTGTGTATCCCAGGGCTTGTAGTAAGCAAATGACTCTTTGTAAGTCTTGTGTCAGCTTGCTTTTGTTGTCCGCTTGTATCAGGCAGTCGTCCAGGTATGGATAAATTTGGATTCCCTGAAGCCTGCAATGAGCGATTACTGATGCCAGGCATTTCGTGAACACTCTGGGCGCAGTAGATAAGCCAAAGGGCAATGCTGAGAATTGATAATGCTCTCATCCTGCAAGAAATCTGAGGTATCTTCTGCAATTTGGTCGTATGGGGACGTGCAGGTATGCCTCCTTGAGATCTAGAGTTACCAGCCAATACTCCTTGCCCAGCATGGGAAGAAGTTGCTGTAGGGTCAGCATTTTGAATTTTGGAACAATGATGAATGTGTTTAAGGCGGACAGGTCGAGAATAGGTCTCCAACTTTTCTCTTTTCTTGGTACTAGGAAGAGTCTGGAGTAAAATCCCTTGCCCTGTTCTGTAGGTGGTACCCTTTCCACAGCTCTCATCTTTGTTAATTGAGCTATTTGTTTTAGAGCTTCTGTCTTTTGATTTGGTGGTAGGTTTGGCATTCCTCTTTTACTGGTAAGGTGTGGAAGTGAAACCTGTAGCCTTGGTCTATAGTTTGCAAAATCCACTTGTCTCTTGTGATATAGTGCCAGTTTTTGAAAATAAGGCTAATTTTCCGCCTAAGGGTGCTGCTATTTGTTCCCTGGTAGGCAGTGTGAGGTCAAGTCACTGTGATTGTCCTGTTGCAGTGGTAGTGGTTGTATCTGTGCCTCGTTGGTTATTGCCTTGCCACTGGCGTCCCTGTAGGCACCTCCTCTGGATTGATTTCTGCCTCTGAACGCCTATTCCTGCCTCTCTGAGTCTTAGAGGAGTCTGGAAAGGAGCAATTTTGGAAGGCCAGTTCCTGCTAAACCTTGGGGCTGAACCTGTAGGAAATCTTTAACTGTTTGTACAGATTTTGCCTTCTCTTCCATTTTCTTCATTACTTGTTGGGCAGGAGAACCAAATAGACTGACCTTATCCATAGGAGCATCTAATAGCTTTGCTTTAACATGATCCGGCAAGACCTGCTCTTTCAACCATGCATGCCTTCTTATAACTGTGCCAGTCATGGCTGATCTAAATGAAGCCTCCAGTGCATCATAGCCACATTTTAAAGAATGGTTAGTAACCTGCTGAATGTTACTCACCATTTCTAGAACATATTTCTTATCTAAGGAATCATCAGAGGACAGTTTCTTAGTTAACTGATCAAGCATAAACTCTTGGTATTGGATCATATGAAACTGACAGTTCAAAGCTCTAGCTGAGAGAGTAGCAGAGGTGTATACTTTTTTACCCCATCTCTCTAAGGACCTGGATTCCCTTTCAGAAGGTAGAGGGTTTTTCGCTGAGGTCGAAGCTACTGCCTTAGGTCCCTGGGAGATAGTCTCAGGATCTGCAAAAGGAGCCTTGTATAAGTGGTGATGAGTGTCCGGTACCCTGTAAAACCTATCGGGCTTAGCAAGGGCTGGAGGTAAAGTATCAGGAGCAGTGCAAACATCATTAAATGCATCATCCACAACAGGAAGAACTGGAGGTATAGCTAAGGGCCTATGTTGCGGTAAGTGTAAAAAGGTCCTAAGCCTTTTTCTTGAATCTGAGAAATCTTGTCCCTGCCATTGGAATTGCTCTCTCATGGCATGTAAGGTTTCCCCAAAGGAAAATTCCTCTGGTGGAGAGGCAGAGGGAATAGATTCTTCAGCATCGGAATCTTCATAAGTAGAAAAAGGAGCCTCAGGATGGTCTGTATTGTCTGTATCATCAGAAGAGTCATCTGAGGACACTGGCTCAGGGGGCTCTGCTCTAGGTCTCTTTTCTGGAGGTTGAGAGGCCCTGTCTGGGTGAGATTGGGATCCCCTTATTAAAGAGATGAGATCCTCTGCCAGAGTAAGCATTTGGGAACTGGAACTGGGCCTGTGAGAGGGGGGCTTAACAGGCACAGACTTAGCAGTTTTGGCTGCTTTAGCCCTGGCAAAGGCCTTTATAGACATGGCTGCAGGAAGCCTAGCAGCACCACGTGCTGGGGTAGAGACATCCAAAGGGATGGTGTCCGATAATTCTGGAGAAACCACATTAGTAGGCAAAACTTCAGAGGCCGATTCAACTAGGGTAGAAGGGGCCTCGGTAGTAGTCATGGATTCGGCTGTAGATTGACCTGTTTGCTCGGTTTCGGCCGAAACTGAGACACTCGCGGTTTGCTTAACCGTGGTTTCGGCCGAAACCGCGGACCGCGAGTGTCGGTCCTTTTCTTTGCGTTTTTTAACAATTTGAGTAGTCGGAGGATCCGACGGCATAATGTACGCAAAATCTGAGCCGAAAAACTGTTCAGCAAACTCCGACCGATGCCTAAGCGTTCGTCGGTTGAAGGAAGCACAGGCTAAACAAGCTGCTACGTCGTGGTCTGGGCCTAAACAAGGTAAGCAGTAAGAGTGGAAATCTTTATGAGGTATTTGTTTCCCACAAGTTAAACAGTTATTCACTTTTTCTGACATCGGCTGAGGCAAGAAAGAGTCCCCAACGGGGTACTTAGCTTTTTAGGAGTCTTCGAAGTAGTATTCGGTAGTAGTAATCTCTGGATCTGACCGACCGGCACTTGCGAACAGCTTCTGCTTCGGGCGCCACGCGGCAAGAAAGACTGAGGAAAATGGCGTCGGCTGATGCCTTTATACCCGAAGACCAGCAGAGATGACGTCGGGTGAAGTGCGACACCAGCCGAGGCCAGACCCAGACTTTGGAATCCGGCCGACCGAAGGGCTGCCTGACGACAGGACAACCCATTTGTAAGGACTGCAGATGCATCCTTGAAGGACATCAACAAGACAGGAAAAAAAGCAATTCAGTCAAAACCATAAACAGGTGTGCTTGACATCCCTGCTTAATAAAAGCTATGGTTGAAAGCACTGTGCTTTCTCATTCCCAACTTCCTAACAAATGCAAGGAACAGCTTGCTGTTTATTGTCAGCAATATCATTTCAGCCTTTCCAGGTTGGCTGCACATTGATCATCAGCTTAACTTCAAAGAGAAGGGACAGGAACTCCCTCATTTTTAGTGAATTCAGTTACATTGCCTGGATGCCAGCAAAGAAAATGCTAAGCCTGAAAGAACATCAACTAGAAAAGGTGAAGAAAAAACAATGACTGGGAAGAATCCTGCAGCTGTCAGCAAAAAGCAAAAGAAGGTAAAGGTAACCAAGTAAAATAAGTTCTGTTGTTAACAGTATTTCTATGAAACGTTTCATGATTTAAACTGCATGCTTTATAGTAGAGTATTTTTATTTGTTGTACGCAATAAAGATACTAAAGCAAATATACTTTTTTCCTTCTTTTTTAGTATTAAGAAATGTAGGAATTACAATGCAAAGAGAGAGAAAAAAGGCTAGACAAAAGCATGTTTAAGTTAATAGGCTGTATGTAATCTTGGGTTGCTGAGGTGGGGAATGGAACTCAAAACGTCACCGATCATGATACATGTACAGCTGATATGTTTTTTCATACAGATGGTACCTCGCAATTCAACCACCCTGCAACTGACTGTTTCGAAATTCAACCATGCTTTCGGCTGCCCTTGCTTAGAGGAACTCTTCAGAAGCTCCTGCACATGTACTGTAGTTCCCAGCAATTCAACCGCCGTCTCATAATTCGACCTGGAAAGGAGGCTGAAAAATTCATTGTTTCCTGTTGTTGTTGTGTTGTTTATGTACTGCAGTTTTTGAAGAAATGGGGACAAAGAGTGATACTGGCAGGAAAAATATGTGGCTGACCTTTGAAAAGAAGAAAAAAATCATAGGTAAAATGAGAGTGGAGGTAAAATAGGACAAACAGCAGAACAGTAAGGTGTGCCTAGGTCTACTGTCTCAATATTTTTTGAAAATTAGAGACAGCATCATGGGTGCTAAACAATTCATGAAGATATGGAGAAGACGCTTCGTGTCTGGATCCAGGGCAGGTAGATGAAGGTAGATCCAATAACTTAAGACAGTGATCTGTGAGAAAGACAAGCTCATCTTTGGAGACCTACAAAAAAACTCCAGGAAGTAGCCCAAAGCAAAACAGAGGAATTTAAATCAAGTAGAGGATGGTTCAACAGAGTTAAAAAAAGAAGTGGCATCCACAGTGTTCTGAGACAAGGAGAGGGTGCTAGTGCTGACATTGAAGGTGCATAGAAATTTGACAAGGAATATGAAGAATTGATAGAGAGAGAGAGATAGAGACAGAGACAGAGAGAGAGAGAGACACACACACACAGAGAGATCTGCCAGAATATATTTTTATTGTGATGAAACAGGGCTCTTCTGAAAGAGACTGCCAAGTAGGCCTTGCATAACCCAAGAAGAAGCTAGAATTTCAGGTCACAACCCCATGAAAGGTAGTCTCACACTCCTCCTGGCAGCAAACGCCAGTGGAGAATTCAAGCTGAAGCCTCTGCTGGGTGTATCACTTAGAAAACCCAAAATGCTTTGGAAAAAAGATTACAAAAATCAAAACAACCTGCAATGTGAAAACAAACACCTAAGCTTGGGTAGACCAGTCAGTTTTCAAGGATTGGAATTATGGTTGAATTGTGAGGTACCACCTGCACTTTTGCATAGGTGAATGTCTGAATTAAACCCTTGACTTAATCTAATAACATGTTTTAAGTGGAAGCAAGTAAATAAGAGAACACTGTATATAAGGAAAAGTTTTCCTTTACCAAAAAATGATTCAGCTTGTCTTTAGAAGCCTGCTGAGGGCTATACTTTTTTCTTAAATTTCCATGGAGACAAGTTGATTATAGGGCAATAAAAAAAGACAAAGCACTTGTTTTACAATGTTTAAATTTAATGCTTCTGAAAGCATACAATTTGCTTTTCAGATATGGGAAGGGAATAAACATAAAAAAGAACAGACACCAATTACATTAAGAAGAAGCAAATGCAATAACAGGCATCCTAACATTGATAACCTCAACTTTAGGTTAATTGAGACCTGTGTTTGCAACTGTCTACTGGAGAAAATTGTTCATATTACAATGGTCAAACTTCATTATTTGAAGATGTACATAGTTTTGTGTGTTTGAATTACATTAACAGCTATTGGGGTGTTTTAGCATTTTTTGAGGGTTTTCATTAAAACAAAGTACTTAAAATGTGATGTAGGGTCAAATGTTAAGAAAAACTGTTTAAAGGATCAATCTACCAGAACATTAGTGGGTGCATGCATCACAAAAGCTGAAAACAGACATTTTAAAAAGTTGTCATATATAATAGGTAGGAATAATGACTTCTTATCATAATGGCGGCACTTTCCATATTATCTGGAATTGTGATTGGTCTCACAGTTATAAACAAAAAGGAACGAATATTTAATTATATTAAGAAATGCAGAGTGCAAACAGCAATGCTACAGGAGAAACATTTTGAAAGAACTGAGCATGTGAATTTGATAAAGAAAGGATTTCATGATGAATAATCTACAGAACATCAGGGACAAAGGAAAAGAGGAGTACTTACATATAATTGCTACAGGAGCTCCAATAGTGACAGAGCAGGAAAAAAGATAATAGAAGATTTGTGGTAATAAGGAGTTACTGGTAAGGGATGAGGATTAGAATGTCACATATTTATATGTCACCTAAAACTGCTATTATGTAGCTTAAAACATTTTGGGAGAAATAATCAGCTTTCAGCAGGAAATATTACTTATAGGTGGGGACTGGTATTTAATTTGCAATATGAGGATGTATCTGGGAGGCTTAGAAGGGAAAACATAACAAAAGGGGGTAGATTTCTGAAGAAACTTATGAAAATATTTGGTATGGAAGACATCCGTTCAGTAGTAGGAACTCGGAGAGAAGTTGCATAGTATTCTCTAAAACACAATAACTGGGCTTGACAGGACAGAAACTATATTTCACAGAAACATGTGCATTTAACTAAGAGCTTTGCCACATATCCAGTAACTCAGACGCTACACCAATAATTTCTGAGATAAAAATGCAAGGTAATAAAGATGAGACAGTGGTGCTTCTGCACCTACCTGTTAAAAATAAAGGAATTTAAGGACTGGGTAGTGGAAATTATTCAGGATTTATTAGGGGACGTTAGAAAGTATTCCAGAAGTTACAGCTAGTGACTGGGATAAGACGAAAGGGGTTTAAAAATGGGGTAAAAATAAAAGAAAAATAAATATGGTTAAGAAGCAACAAGAGTTATTTAGAGGGGTTAGAGTATTATAGAATAAGGGGAATTTCACAGAACAAGAAGAGGAGCAACTGCAGAGTGCTAAACAGAAAAATAATGAATTACCTGGATAACATACATTAGAAAGATTAAGTAAGAATTTTTGATAACCCCAGAGCACAAATAACTTCTGGCACAACTCGGGCAACAGAAAGTAGAAAGGATTGTTGCCAAACTTAGGGAGCCTGTAACAAGAAAAATAACCAGAGGTTTTGTACAGGCATTACAGATATTTCAGAAGTTTTATTAAAATTTGTATAAAACAGAGAAATGGGGAAATCAAGAAAAAGCACAAATTGAAATATTGATTGGAGACTTAAATATGACAAGGCTAGAGGTGGAGGAGGCTCAACAATTAACAGTTAAGATAGGAGGAGAGGAGATAAAACTGCGGCATATAATAAAATCTGCAGGAAAATCTCCAGGAAAAGATGGCTTTCCTGTGGAAGTTGGGAAGGAAGAAAGTGATAAAGATCTGGATGGTTTTGTTTAACATTATTTTAAAATGACAGGAAGCACTAACATCCTGAAAAAAAAAACTGTGGAGGCTATAATACCTAAACAGAGTAAACACCCATGAGATCCAGCTTCATATAGATTATTTCAATTTTAAACCATGACTATGAAGTGTTTATGCCTACAATGGCTAAAAGAATGGCAACAGTGTTGCCAAAACTGACAGATAATGATCAATGTGGTTTTATGGAGGAAAGGCAAACATCTGACAACATTAATAGAGCAACTATGATTCAGAGGGAAGCAGAATGTAAGAAAAATAATGCTGTTGTTGGTGGGCCTTGATGCAGAGAAAGTATTCAAAGTAAGCTGGGATTTTAAAAGTAATAAAATGGAAGCCTTTGTATTTCCTGATTCAATAAATGTTATTTAGGAGGATATATGAGGAACCGAAGGCAAAAATCTAAGTTTTTGGGTTCCTCTTTAATAATTTGCCTCTGAACAGATGAACCAGGCAGGGGTATCTTCTTTCCCCTTTGCAAATATAATGCGAATACCAATCACTGACAAAGAAAATAAAAAGAACTCAGAAATTCAAGGATATAATAGATATGGTATTCAAGAAAAGTTGGCTTTATTTGCAGATAATGACATTTTGCACCTGAAATGGGCCAGAAAAGGACATCTCAGTACTGTGGAACATTTTGGAGACAGTTCCAGTTTTTTTTTTTGAGATATAAAAATTAAAGAATATAAAACAAAAAGACTATAGCTGTAAACTATGTACCCACACATGAACTAGCTTAACAATAGCCATACTTATCGAGATATGATAACATTAAATATTTAGGAGTGTGGGTTAAAAGGAAGCTGTTATGGCAGTTAAGGCGATGTGGAAAGAGATCAAACAAAAGACAACACAAAAATTGAGAAACATGGAAGGTCTTGCCTAGGGATATGGATAGCAAGACATAAGCAGTAAAAATGTTTTTAGTCCCTTTAGTTTTATACACAGGTCAGGCATATTTAAGAACCAGAGAAGTAGCTGTGAATAGTAATTAAAAAAAAAGAGTAGAAGAATTTTATATGGGAAGGGAAAATGGCAAGAGCCAAATGGGATAAGTTGATCCTTCCAATAGAATAAGAAGATTTAGGATTACCTCATTTGAAGGTATACTTACAGCTACACAGATAAGGCTCACATAAATAACGCATGCAGAAAGTTACAATTCAAAGTGGAAAGGGATGATGATGAAACGGGGGGTTCGAGAAATAAGGAAAGAGTTGGATTTTGGATGCAGATCCTTAAGGAGACTAAAATAGTCATAAAGAATATTTTATTCATGAAGTAGCAGAAAGTATACAAAGAACTAAGCCAACACGGGAATGGAGAATGGACGTTCTGCCAATAGGGATGACTTCAATAACAATAAGCAAGATGAGCATGGAATCTGCTGGAGGAAGCTGGGAAAGGAACCAAGGTATTGGCAGCAAATAATTAGAGAGGGAAAGGTAATAGAATTGGAAGAGACCAAGAAGACATTTAGACTGCAAGGTAGAGATTCATATCAATCCGCGATAGGGAAGGAAGAGAATGGGCAAAGAGAAAGAGATAGGGGAATCCTAAGTGAAAGACTGGTTGAGTTGTTAGTTGAATCTAGAACAGACGTTGCTGTTAAAAAGAGATAATTAGGAGGGCATATAAAATATTGATTGATAAATACACGAATCAATCAGAGGAGGTCAAAAAAGATTGAGATGAGAGATTAACTAAGCAATTCACAAATAAATAAGGGGAGGACATAGATTTGCCTCCCAGAAATTTAACAAAGTCTAGAAGATTTAGGATTTTTGCTTGGAAGTGTTTGTATGGGTACTTTTGTACCCCAAGCAGACTCCAAAGAGTTTTCCTCAGTTAGATGGCAAATGCTGGAGGTGTAATGTTGAATAAAAAAAGGTATCTGGGAGCATATGTTTTCAGCATGTAATCAGTTGGCAGTCTTTAAAAATTCCCTGCAGAGTACTCAGTAAGAAATACTGAGTGAGCAAATCAGTGTAACTAAGGAAATTATTTTTTGTGCTGGGATACAGGATCTGAATTGCCCAAACACAGTAATGCCTTATTAAGTTTAACTCTGGCGGCTGCCAAAAAAAGCAGTTACTAGAAAACAGAAATCAAAGTCTAAACCATCCATACTTGAAGGAGTGAAAATTATAAGAGAGATAAAAGTACAGGAAGTGAGATCCTTAGAAAAAGGTAGGAGTAAATTATTTAGTAAAAAATGGAAATTGCAGGAACAATACATGTAGAAAATGTTTTGGCAGAGAAATTAGGTTTAAGAGAATGCAGGAAATGAACAATTTATGTGATGTTGTATTGACTACATTGTATAGAAGATTATATGTGATTATAATGTTTACCGATGTGTACTTGTTAATACAGTTTGATTACTTTTTATACAAGTGTAAGTTTGTATATGTCAAAAGTGATAATTCAATAAAGGTGCTTTTTAAAAATATATCTATATCATTTTAATTGCCAGGAGAGTTGTTTTTGTAAAGCTTTATTATTATTTTCTTAAATTTTACACTACTATAATACGTTCAGTTTTCAATTAAAAGTAAAGTATGATAGTGATGCCGTGCATTGGAGAATATGATTAATAAGTATTTTTTTATAAATAAATACAAAACAGTTTAATCACTGGATAACTGTATAAACATTGTTAACTGTTATTGGGGATTTTTTTTTCAATTATAAAATTTTAGTAACTGATGTATAGCATGCAACGGGGGCTTAATCTTTTGCACCAAAAAGGAAACTGCTGTTAAAGTACAAGTTGAGTCCCCCCAAAAGTTATGAGTAACTTAATCGATTTTTTATAGCTTTCACTAACTTTTTCTGTGTTTATGTTATTATACATGTCTACTGGAAAGGTACATACTTATCAAAATGACAGAGCTGGATTAGCAGATCCATCTACATCAAATAACATGACTAAGCCTGTCAAGGCTTAGCCAAGCATTTAAAACTTTCCAGGCTACAGGCCCCCTCATCTTTACTCACAATACTCTTTGAAGAAGAATTATCTCCAGATCACAGTTAGACCATGTAGAACAAGAACAAAATAAAACAGAATATATCATCACAGTATCTCCTGTCTCTGAGTAGAATGAAGTAGGGGGAAAGAGGGTGGTATATCAACAATGACAGACCTCTTCATCCAGGTCTCTCATTACGCTAAGTATCTTTCACTTCTAGAATGAGGAGGTCATAGTCCCAATCAAATCCTCTTGGGTGGTTTTCTTAGGAACATGCCCCTAAATGACTCTAGCCCCAAGGAAAACCTAGACATAGAGATTACATCCAGGTTGTAGTGTCTTGCAAAATATTCCATGACACTGACATAAAGCTACACAAATATCACCCAAAGAAGCACTGTTGCTAAACACTTGAGAGGTAGCTACTGGTCTAGGTGAGTGACTTCTTATCTTAGAAGGTAAAGGTTTACTGTACTTAGTACTGCTACCAGAAGTAATCACATAAATATCTAGACAAGGTGATTTTAGCCACTATGCAGCCAAATTTCTTTTTGTAGAATCAAATATATAACTAAGGTTTTTTTTCCTAATGCAGTACGTTCTTCCCAATTAACATCTGAGTTGCCAGTGAACATCCTAACACTGTAATAAATATTCCCAGTGATTGGGAAATTTCAGAAAGAAAAAATGCAGAATAATGGACTAGCTCAGATTTTTTTTATTTTATTTTTGCTTCTCTGCTAAGTTGACCATCTAGATCACCCTCCCAGCTACTCTACAAAACCATTCATTTCCCCCTTGCTGAGAGACCCATAATTAATTCATTCTGTGGATGCAAGGAGCAAGAAGACCAGGAAGAAGCATCATCCACTTGAAAGAATGGATATAGCTTTAAAAAATGTTAAACCTCAATGTGTATACCTGACAAATTGCTCACGGTTGGACATGTAATATGCATCAGTGAGGGCATGTCACTTCCTCATGTGTTGTAACCTCACAATATTACCCTGGCCTCTTGAAGCCATCACTCCTGGATGACTGTCAGTCCCTAACAAGGACTTTAATATGGGACCCTACACCATAGATTATGTCCCACACCCTCTCCCCCAAAGAGAGGCAAGCAGGCTAATCACATCAGTTTTCTCTTCCCAGTGCCAGCTCCAGGTTTCAACAGTATGACTCAGCAGTAGCTGGTAAGCCTATGAAACAAGCCTTCAATTCTGTTAACTCTAAGTCAAGTTGTCAATTAGGAGTAAGGCAAGAATTTAATGAGAATCAGCTGCAGCTAGAACTATTTCAGGTCCATTGTGCTGCTAAGAGTTAGTTTTTTTTAACAAGAAAGTTAGATTCTTTTGTAGAGAGAGGAATCCATGGACAGTCCAGGACATGGCAATGTTAGCCAAAGTATGTCCCTAAAAGGAGAAGCACAGAGTATATCTCTGAAGCCAGGAAGAGATGAATGCCATTATCCTGCATTCCAGGGAAGATTTTTATGGAGTTACCTGACATACATACTTGTTTAAAGAAACTGAAGCTCTGTAGGTAGGGTTTTATTCTATGCCACTATCTGTTGCTTCTGTTAATCACTGCACTTTGGCAAAAAGCAAGACTCGTTTTATTTTTTTTTCATTCATTCTTTGGAAATAAACCTGATTAAACCTGAAAAACTGGCAAAGGCTGTATTCATATGGACTGCAACATACTATATTATTGGATTGCAGAGAGCAGAACTTTTTTTTTCTATAAACTGTGTCTTCTCAAGCTACTTGCTCTGCCTGAGTTGCATTCCCCACCAAAATAACTTAATGCAAACCCTACCTGAATATCAAATTAATGACTGTTGCTTAATAGAAGGTGCCTTTGCTATGTTATATGACACGCATGCTGATAAAAACTGGGGAACTATTAAAACCCTTGTATCTATACCAGAGTTTGTCCTGGGAAAAATAAACTCTGTGGCTGTAAAAAGGGGTTAATAGTGAACTTCTTCTGTAAAGCTAAGAACTTGTTCAATAAACCAAGTGCAGCTGTTTTTTTTCCCTTGTAAGACCAGGAGTTGTACACAAGTGCATAAAGTGCATGGGTAACTGCCCTTATGGGCCATTCCAAGACCAGCCAATTATCCCATGTGAGAATTAAACCCTGCACCTTGTGCCTATAAGGTGAATACCTTAACACTATGCTAACCTCCCACCCACATACTGACTGTGGCTAGTGAGATACATATCAGCATTGAAAACCTGGCTGACACTTTAGTGAACTGTGGCTCTACAGAACTCTACTACAGCTTTTCAGCAGAGACTATATGCAGAGAAATATCTGATCAGCCTTCAACAAAGACTTGACTAGTACCTGCTCAGTTTTCAAGAAAGAAATGAATAATACTTGCTCAACCTTCAGCAACAGATTCCCATGCTGATGAACCAGACATCCACCTTAACTGGAATGTCCAAGTCCAATACAATCTTGAGGAAAGTCAGATCACAGGATAAAGACGACTGCAAACTGGGGGCCATAACTGACTCTCCAACTGATACAGACATCCCCCCAGAAGGTCTCACTGAGGCGGATACCTAGTGTCAAAATCATGGCCTCAAGCTAAATGCCAAAAAGTGCAGTGTCATCCACTTTGGAAAAAAACAAAGTACCAGCAAACTACCACATACATGGTAGTCCCTAAATACAGAAAATGTAATAAGGGATCTGGGGACCCAAGTAAATGGTAATCTCTCCTTTGATAATCTTATTGCCAAGGTGGTTAGAAAATCCTTCTATGTGGCCCACCTAATCACAAAAGGGTTCACATCTAGAACAAAGAGTTTATTGTGCCCCTCTATTCATCACTCATCAGATACATCATAAGAGTACAACACCTATTTGGGATGTACCTTACAACACACCTGCAACAGCTGGAAAGACCAGAGAAGTACCTCAACAAGAGGATTACTGGCCTCAAACATATGCCTTATGCAGTCCGATTGAAGAAACTCCAGCTGTACTCGGTTGCATACAGTTTACTCAGAGGTGATCTCTGCCTGACATACAAGGCCATGTCCAACCCAGAATTGATGGACATGCTCCACCTAAAAAAAAAAACAAATCCCCAAGAGCCACACGCTCTAGGGATCTAAACCTCACCACAACAATAAATAGGACGTGCTGGAGAGATAGATTCCTATCCCAGAGACTCCCCCATGCTTTGGAACAGGATTCCAATCTACATTAGGTAGAGCCCATCACTAACACACTTCAAGAGAAACCTTGACGAGTGGATGGGAAACAGAAAATTTACCCCGGGGATCACTGCAGTGGCTCTGCTGGACAGAGGAACAGGGAACTAATGGCTCTGCTGGACCGAGGCACAGGGAACTAATCTAAGGGGGTGGCGAAAGCCAACACATTCATTGCTAGGCTTATAGATGTCCTCATGCAGACAGCCTAGTACTTACCTATGAACCTACAATAGTGAGGCTTATCTAGTGGCTTTTAAAAGTTGCATGGCAAGAAAGCACTAGCTCCAGACCCAGTAAACTAGACCTCTGGTACCTTGTCAAACTGGAGACTCATTACAAGCTTACATGCATCATGAAGATGCAAATATATGTGACTACCAGAAACTGAAAAAAGAAATTCTGGTAATGTTTCAAAGGTAAATACTGGGCAATCAGTTTGCAGACTATTACTTGCCTTGCCAATAACTAGGAGGTGATCAATGGTGAGAATCAAACTTCATACCTTAGGTGTGCAAGACAAACACCTTAACCATTATACCAACCCGCAGAGATTCACCTGAAGCCCAGACCCTTAAATTTCACAATGGGATATTCACTGTGGACATACCAGTAAGATCACAGATGGCTAAGAAAGTGGGCATTCCAGAGTGACAGTGTTCTTTAAACCTAGTTTAGAAGAACATTTTTGTTAACTGAACCTGAAACCCCAAACTAGATTTGTGCACTGCAAGGACTTTCACCCAAGCATGTTGGTTTGCCTGTAAACAAAAGAAAAACTGTCACCATCTGAAATTATCCTGATCCATTTCAAATGTTCTAGAAAATGACACACAGTAAGCTACTACACAGTAGCAATAATAATACTATGTCTACAAAACACATTAATGATAGCACACAAATTGTGCCTACGAAATGTGATAATGAACACAAAATTGTAGAAATTTGCTTTCTGTTCACTGTGCAATTCCTAAACTGGTAAGATGTAATAGTTTGTTTAAAAGGAAAACAAATGTAAGGATTGCTGGATTCAGAGATTAAACCGGTAAAAATATGATATGCTTCCAAGCATAAAACCCACAAGTACATGGAGATGAGAAGGAATACCTTATACAGATTATCTTAGGTACTGTAACCTCTTGTACCTCTAGCACCCAGTCTGTGACACATTACGTGATAACCACCCAAGACTTTCTCTCAGTATAAAGACCTCTGGAAGTTACAGGGAAAAGGTTCAATCAGCTATACTCCCTCAAAAACATAAACATTAGTAAAGAAAGAGCATAGAACTAGAAACCACAAAAGGCACTAACATTGCCTTAGGATGGAAGGGTGGAAGGAATAAACAAACCTAATAGTCTTACCACAAGACTCCAGTGGTTAATGTAACAAAATAAGTTTGGCCTACAGACTACTACAGAAAAGAGGAGTTCTACCAAAAATCCCAGCAATTAAAGTAAGGAAGTCAGCATACAGAAAGCTGCAGAAGAGCCTATAGTTAAGAATACAATAAGTGACACAGGTGTAGAAACTGAGGAAGATAGACTAATGAGTCTCATACTGAAGAAAAACAAAAAGTAGGAACTGAATGGATTTTTAAACTTCTTCCAGCTATACCAATGCAGAGAGCTAGACAGAAAAAGAAGCAGGAGTCTTGAAGGTAAAGCAAACAAAACTGCTGAGGAAGAGAAGGGCAAGCTGACATTATCTCTGGTGAAAGAGAAGTATTTTTGAGTTGGCTATCAGCTACAAACAAATGCAATCTGAGGGTCATGCTGCTCAATGCTAGAAGTCTAAATCTCACAATGCACTTGCTCGAAGCACTCCTTAAAATGGAGAACATCGACATTTGTGCTGCAACAGAGACCTGGTTCAGGACAGCAGAAAGCACCCCTGCACTATCAGGCTATAAATCATTCCAACCTTTCGGCCCCAGAACTTGGACCGAAGCTCCAAAGGCGGTGGTGTTTCTATATTCATAAAGGATGCAAACACCTCCAGACTGGTGGCCCAACATAATACATCAGAGATACTTCAGGTGCAGCTAACATTGGGTAAGAGAGAGATTCAAGTCATAGCCCCCCAACCATGACCCAAGACTCTCACTCCACATTATTAAGCACCCTGGAGAATATTAGGGTCCAACCTAACACTCTCATACTGGGCGACTTCACCTACCACTCCATTAACTGGTAAAACTACTCATGTACCAATACACTTGCCCAACATTTCCTGGAATTCATTAATTCCAATGCCCTGGACCAGCTCATTCTTACCCCCACTAGAGGTAGCAACATCCTTGACCTGGTCATTACTAACATGGGCAACCGTTGCTAGACACCAATAGTGAACTCCCCCCTGGTTAGATCCGACCACAAACTAATCACCTTGGAACCCCCCCCACACACACACACACACAAAGGTAACCACCATGAAAAACTTCTCCAAAGCTAACTTTGGGCTCCTAAAAACAGAGGTGGCTAACTTCACAACACCCATGCAAATGGAGAATAGTTGCATGACCGCTGAATCATACACCAATGCAATGTATGAACACGTACACAAATGCATGGATGTCGCCCTATCCAATAGAACCAAGATGCTTTCCTCTAAAAAAAGAAAGCCAATCTGGTGGTCCCTTGCCATAAACAAACTTTACAACAGGATGAGGAAACTGATGCAGAATAAGGTGAAGTCCCAAGACTGAAAAAAACTCCCTTATCAGCCTCAACAAAAAGTTGAGATCCCTCTTCAAATCCTCTAAAGCTAGGTATGAAAACAGGACTGCAGCAGATACTAAAGACAACCACAAAACCTTCTTCAGTTAAAGAATCTCCACAGCAATACCCAGATTTGCTCTGAGCTACTGCACAATGGTACCTCCTATACTGAGCCAACAGATATTGCCAACATACTGGGGGACAGATTCAGTGCCAACCTTAACCCTCTCTTCCCCACCAAAGGACCAAGCACAATACCAGTAGATTGTCAGGCATCCAGTATTACTGCTGCACAGGTTAAAACAGCACTGTCCAAGGCCAAGAATACAGCTTCTATGGGACCTGACAATATCCCTGACTGTGTTCTACATGAACTACAGAGTGAACTGGCACCACACCTGTGTGCCCTGTTCAGTCACAGCCTCACCTCAGGCTTTGTCCCTACTGAATGGTGTATTGCTACAGTCATCCCTCTCCACAAAAGAGGAGCGACTACAGACCCTGGGAACTATCACCTCATTAGCCTGACAAGTCTGATATGCAAAGCTATGGAACGCATCATCGTGGACCTAACAAACAAGGATATATGGAATCGCCAAACTCTGAATCCCACACACTTTGGTTTTGTGAAGGGTAGAGCATGCCTGCTCAACCTGGTCAACTTCTGTGAGTCACCAGAGTCGTGGATGAAGGCAAGGTGGTTCATACAGCCTACCTTGATCTGGCCAAGGCCTTTGATACCATTCTCCACTCAACTGGCTCACAGATACAACTGACAGTGTGAAAATAGCTGACACCAAGTCAGACTGACCACTTGTCACGAGTGGAGTCCCACAGGGTTCAGTTCTGGGTCCTCTCCTGTTTGGTATCTACTTCTCTGTGAAGTCCAGGCCAACACGAAGGTACTCTGGCTGACAAAATTCACATACGATTGCAAATTGGGAGGTATTAACTCCAAAGTGATGTTGACATCCTACAGAAAGGCCTCACTGAGACCAACGACTGGTGTCAGAACCATGGACTTAAGCTCAATGACAAATTACCGCATCGATGGTAGTCCACTGAACACAGAAGGAGTTACGTGAGATCTGGGAACACAGGTCGACAGCAACCTCTCTTTTGACCACCACATTGCTACTGTGGTCAGAAAGTCCTTCTATGTGGCACATCTCATTACTAAGGGTTTTGCATCCAGAAGAAAGAGGGCATTGTCGCCCTCTACTCTTCCCTTATTAAGCCAATCATCGAGTGCAATGCCCCATTTGGAATGTACCTCTCCAGACACCTGCAACAACTGGAGAGGCTGCAAAAGTACCTCACAAAGAGGATCCTAGGCCTTAAACACTTGTCCTATATGGACAGACTCAAGAAACTCCAACTATTCTCTCTCTCATACTCCTACTTAGAGGTGAGCTCTGGTTGACTTACAAATCCATGTCTGACCCAGCTCTGTTAGAAATGCTACATCAAAAGAAATCCCAATCCCTCCACACCACACTCTCCAGAGACCTCAACCTCATCACCACAATCAACAGAACATGCTGGAGGGACAGGTTCATAACCCAGAGACTGCCCATGCTACGGAACAGACTTCCCATACATGTCAAACAGAGCACCTCACTGGGCCTCTTCAAGAGAAATCTTGAGGAGTGGATGGGAAATAGAAAATACAACCCAGGGATCACTCCAGTGGCTCTACTCAACAGAGGCACTGGAAACTAAGGTTGGATGGCATGATGCCAGAGTAATCCTATGGGCTAGGCTTGTAAAGGCTCCAAGGCCATTAGCCTAGTACACACCTATGAACTTATAGGAAATAAATTAGATGAAGTGGGAAATCCTCTGCCTGTTTTGTTGTGTAAAAGTCAAGACATCTGCTTCATGCCACAATACAAATGAAAACATTGACTTTGCTGACTTTCAGACAAGCCATATCAATTTCAAGAAATATAAGTGAGAACACAAATCACTAAGCAGAGCAAGAAAAAACAGAGGAGTAAGTAGATGTGGAATCAAAATAAGAAAGCCCAAAAATAACAAAACAGACCTAATACATGCCCTGTGTACTAAGAAATGACCAACTATATAGGGCAGAAAGAGAGAGAAAACAGACACTGAGCCAATTTACAAGTTCCATAACCTTTTAGAGCATCTTAAATGAAGTTAGCATACAGCCACATTTTGGATGGTCACTAACCAATAAGTAAGACAAAAGACAGAATTTTAGCTGGACTGACTGGTCTGGTGTGAGACCATCTCTGCAGCATGCCCAGAATGTCAAAGTACGGTGTCCAATCAAGGATTTTAAGAGTCTTGCTACTCATTGTGAATGTCCGTTTTGAGTGTATAATAATGGACTCTGTGGGTCTAACAAAACTCCATGAGGCAGAACCCCTGTGGGGTGGTGGTGGTGTGAAGTCCATAGCAAATTAATTATTATCACTCCTTCCTACGGTAGAAATACCTCAACATTCTTACTGCCCAAGGCACACCATTCAAGTCCAGGGTTAAACATTAACTCATTTTTGTAAAGTAAAACTGCTAAGAACATCTGCATACCACCTTTTTTGTGGATTTTTATTAGTTTTTCCCCTCACTGCAAAGGAAGGAGATTGTTTGAAGAAACTTTTTCCCCTTTGTATGCTTGAGAGAATGCGGTGAATTTGGGGTAGCTGGTAAGATTGCTAAGCAGGGGGGTTTTAGCATACTGGTCATGAAGAAGCATGTGCCAAGGCTTTTTACCATGCTGTGGTGCTTGGAAGAGCTTCCAAATGTTTGTGGCAGGGCTAGGCATGGAGTTGGAGGTTTTCAAGTAAAAAGACAGCTGCTGGTTTACTTCAGGGGGCATGCTTTTCTTACCTGAACCACTTTAAATGGAGTGATTTAGGTTTAATTCTTTATTTTCATTTACTGTATACAGCTATAGTGTTGGGTGTATGCCTTGGGGAAGGGATGGATAAGTATACTTAATCCAAATGCACTACTACTGTGTTTCAAAATTTGGTCTTTAATGTTTTCTTTCTTTATTTCTATAAAGATTCATTTTAGTTTGATTTCTGTAAATTGTGGTTTGGATGGACAGTGTTTATTTTAATATCTTTTCAGCTTTTGTGGATTTTTAAACTAGGAGGGTCAGTTCTTTCTTCTGCTGGGTTGGATTTGTCACAGACTTCAGCTCATTTTGCATCCCACTGTGTATACATTTTTTTATCATTTTTTTTTTAGCATTACTTATTGAATGTTCAACGAACTAAACTGGAACGGGAAACACACTGTAAATCCATGTAGTATTGGCCACAAAGCGAACCAGAGCTGATTCAAACAGACCCGTGTAATCTAAGAGGATAATATAAAATACAACTTTTAATTCCACAAGTTAAAATAGATAAGCACTTTCGTCTTCCTGGTGAAAACTTCAACAGACAATTACATTTAAAATGTCATCCCTTTATATAAAACACTCCAATTAGCTGTTTGTAATAAAATAAATGACCACCAAGCCCCTAAACCTAAATGCATACTACTTAAAAGGCTCATAAAACTTAAAAGTACAAAGAAATTAAAATATTAACATTTCTATTCATAATTATACTCTTCCATTATCCCTTGAGAGCCTTTAATTTTAACAAACAAGCTATTGAGACTTGGCCATTCAAACCCACCCAATTCAGTGCATTTAGTCTCAATTTCCAATATAGTTCTGGTTTCTTAAGCCATAGTCCCCACAGCCCACCTCTTTCACACATCGCAACCTGTTCTAAAATTATAACTTTAAAGTCGTGCCTCAAGTATTCTGAGATATGTTTGAATGGGTCCCCTTCACATGATCGACTTTTCACAAAGTCGACACTGAAAAGCCGACCATGGGGAACTGCTATCTCCGTACAGTGCGGAATGGGAAAATTTCCCTTTTCCGCACTGTAGTGCGATCTCAGAGTTGGTATATTTAAGCTATGGGGTGGGGGTGGGGGCAGAGCCCCCCACGGGGGGTGCAGGGGGGTATAGCCCCCCTGCTAACAATTTTTAGGCAAGTGTTCGTTGTTATTTGTGTTTACTTTACATGGTCGGCTTTCTGAAAGTCGAGCATATGGTCTGGGCCATATGAATTTCGACTTTGTGAAAGGTCGGCCATGTAAAGTAGACCAGTTTGAAGAGAGCATTTGTTTCTTTACCTTAATATCATATCTATGTTTGCATATTCTCTCCTGCAATTTTCTCTCAGTATTACCAATATAAAACCCGGGGCGAAAAGAACATTAGGCACAATATACTACCTTGCTAGAATTGCAGTTGTATTTATTTATAAGTTTATGTGGGATCTTATTAATTAAAAATTAATTCCCTTCCATTATATATTATCAACAGGCAATAATCACATTTTTTTATCCTACCCCTTTCAGTCTGTTGGAAATACCTTTTCTGAAAATGTTTTTTCAAACAGTGACCTTTTTTGAAAAAAATATTTGGTGCAAGTCCTGCATGGTCTCTAATGTGTTTGTCATTCTTTTCTAAAATGTCCTTAATAAAATAACTGGCACAATTAAAAGTGGTAATAAACAGAATTTTGTATTTTTCATTAGGATTCGACTTATAGGCTTTGTGTATAGATACTTTGGCTAATTCCTGCTGGTTAGTTCCCAAAATGGGAACAAAATGTTTGTGTTTATGTTTATTGGTCACTTCAAGCATCAAGTTATTAAGAAAGTTATAAGGATGCCCCCTCTTTAAAACATATCCCTCAGAAAAAGGCATTCATCCCAAACGTCTTATTCGGTAATCATCTGGGCAGCACAGACAAAATGCCCTTTTACTATGGCTTTCTTCTGCGTTTGAGGATGGGCACTCATGTAATGTAGAAAACAGAGTAGGTTTCTTTTTGATAAATTTTTGATACAAAACACTGGCTACTGGAGTCCTTCATAAGCCAAACAGGCAATATTTTTGTCATCACATTAATGAGTACATTTTAGGAAGGACATAGTGTTAATGAATTCAAGAAAATGTACTATACTATTACCATCACCATCCCATAAAATAAAGATGTCATCCAAGAAGTGTGTACATAATTTGCATGACCCATAAAATTCAGAACTGAAGAGGAACTTTTTCTCCCACTGGATCATTACCACATTTGCAAAAAGTCCTCCACATGCTGAACCTATGGCCATACCTTTGTTCTGTAGATATAGTTCATTCTTGAGGATGATATAATTATTCTTCAATACAAGCTCTAGGAGATTTTCATACAAGTTGATTTCATCTTGTCTCATATATAAGAGAGTCTTTGAAGGGAATCTCATTGATTTTTTCATAGAAATTCCCATGAGTCACGGTAAACATGGGCTTCCAACATAACCAACCTTTTGATATTCACATCCAGATATTTGGCAATTGGATGGGTTACGGAACCCTTTGCATCCACTATAAGGTGAAGAGGTGGCTGTTCAATATTTTCTGGAGCTTTGGCACTCCAAAAATGGTTGGTGTGTGAGGTTTATTCACATTTAATAGCTGTAGTCGTCTACATAAACTAGTTTGTCAGTAAGAGTCAGTTTGAAAGATTTAGTCATTTTATTGTATGCTGTATTCAACTCATTAATGGTCACTTTAGAGTATGTATCATCCACCAACAGTTCTCACATTTTTTGAGTAATTGCACTTCTCCATGATAATGAGCTCCCCCCGTTGTCGGGTTTCTTAATTCTGATGTTATTTTGTAATTTTTCATAATTTAGTTCTTTCATATGTGGACATATTGTCTGTAGTGTTAGTTTGGATTCTAACTATGTTATGTTTATTGTACAAGTTCCATCATCTTCATCATTCCCCCCTTTCCCATTTTTCTACATGGGATCGGGGAAATCATGTTAACTTTCACCATCTCTCTTGATTCAATGCCACACTCCTGCCTTCTTCGACACTCATGCCTGACTGTCGCAGATCTTATTTCACACAATCCATCCACATCTTTGCTGGATGTCCTCATTTCCTCTTACCTTCTTCCTGTCTGTCCCAAATCTTCTTCACCAGTGTCTGAACTATTGTCATCTGTTCTCTTTGACCTTTTCTGCAATTGGAGCATCTTTGGCTTATGCACTTATGTCCTTATTTCGTCTGTCCCACAGAGTGCATCCTACCACCCTTCTCAGGCACTTCTTCCATCACCTCTAGCTTCTTTATCTGCTCTGCCTTTACTGCCCAGGTTTCTGTACCATACAGTAGTACTGGTCGCACCACTGTCTTATACACCTAAGTTCTCAGCTTCTTTGGCATTCTTCTGTCAATGACCTGACACATTATGCCAGTTAGGTGCAGCCCCTTTGATTCTAGCTTTGACCTCTTCATTCAGACTTCCTTTCTCCTCAACCACCCCTCCCATATATTTGAAGCTATTTACCTGTTCCACTATCTTCCCTTCTATCTCAATTTTCAGCTTCTTCTGATCTCCCCAGTTTGCTGTCATTACCGTCGCAGCTGTGCTTAGTTTCATCTGATGTGCCTTCAGTTTTGCATTCCATTGCTCTGTACTTTGCTGGAGTTCTTGCTCAGTCTTCCTGTAATGCCACACAATCTGAATACAGCAACTTTGTTGATCTGTCCCCTCCAGCCTGTTTGCTAATGTAATCCATCACCAGTATGAACAGTAGTGGGCTCAGAGCTGAACCCTGGTATACACCCACACCCACTGGGAACCCCCCTCTGTGAGGTCGAACACTGTTCGTACTTGAGTCACTGGGTCCTTGTACATAGTCTGCAGTAATTCTATCAATGTTTCTGAGACTTAAAACCACAGCAGTACTGCCCAGATCAGCTTTCTTGGGACCTTGTCATATGCTTTTTCCAAGTCTAGGCAAGCCCAGTTAGACTCTTTCCTCATC